>NC_056726.1:1355780386-1355911290 GCF_019279795.1 Protopterus annectens
ATAGCAGTAGCTCCACTCAGCAAACAATGTGGTATAATAATAAACAACTAGTAACTAAAACCAAAACTGTAGCACAAGGACAAGACCAAAATCAGCAGTAAAGAATAGCTGAGTAAAAAGGTAGTACCCAAAAAAGTAGAGCGATGTACCAGACCATTAGACGTCAGGGCATAAAAAGTACGTAAGAAGAAGTAAAGAGACCAAAAGGCATTAATAACAGAGCTTAACTAAACTGAAATAAAAGACAGAGACCGGGTAGAGTGCCCTGACTAAGAAACCTAGGGAAAACAAAGGCTCCAGAAACTAAGAAAACACATAACAGTATCAATAAAGGAACCCACAAAATGTATGGAAAACAAAGGCTCCAGAAACTAAGAAAACACATAACAGTATCAATAAAGGAACCAACAAAATGCATAAGTATGTGCTGTCATAACAATTAGTAATGTAATAAGACCCCTATAAAATGCAATTGAAAATACTGTCATAACTCTAAAGCACATCTTAGTCGATATCTAATGAACACCATATGGTAAAATTCAGTCACAACCTACACATAAAAAAACACATATATGAAACCACATATATCAATAATAATATAACAGAAAATAAGACATGCATCTCACTGTAAAAAATATTGTCATGTATAAAGCATATTATATAGATAAGCATAGATGGTGCACAGTAGTAAAATTAAAAGAACCAACGTAAAGCACATTTAATGTTAATATATTCATTCAGTCCTGGTGGTAAATCGGCTGCCAAAGTAAGTTGCCATTTGAGTTCTTTAACTTCCAAAAGAGTATCAGAGTCTCCAAAGAACACTGCAACTTGCTCCAGTACTAGGAAGTTAAATTTTTCAAACTGTCTGCATTTACTAGCATGGCGTGCTAAAGCATTATATGAATCCAAGGTTCTAATGGCTCTTGCATGTTCTTTAATACGATCAGAAAATTTCCGGCAGGTTTTGCCCACATAAAGCGAAGAACAAGACCCACAAACAGCTGCATAGACAATATTAATGGAATGGCAGTCAAAATGCTGTCTGAATGTAACTTTGTAATTATTGTGAGGAAAACAAAAACAGACCCTACCTTAATATATTGGCAAGAGACACATGAACCACAACAGAACATACCAGGGGAATCATTATTGTTTACCACATTTTTCACAACAAACATAGGGTCCCTGTTTTCAAAAGCCATACGAAGTGTTCTATTCCGTTTGTATGAAAACATCGGTGCAGTACCAAAAATATTAGTGAAGTTATCACCAGACCTGACAATATTCCAGTTTTTATTAATAATAGTTCGGATCGTCTCCATGTCTCTACTGATCGGTAACGGAAAACTAAGAGACCTGTCTGAAGTCACAGTAGAGTTGTTTGTTTTGGGAATAAAACCATACTTCAGGATAGGTTGAAACTTAGTGTGTCTGTTCAATTTTACCTCAGTAGCTATATGTTCAATAAGGTGTCTGGGGTAGCCTTTCTGTAAAAATAATTCACAGAGAAAATCAGACTCAAGTCAAACAATGCATCTTCGCTGACTATTCTGGATAGCCTAATGAACTGTCCACGCACTACATTTCTTTTCATATAAAAAGGATGTTGGCTAGTGAATTCCAAATAATTATTGCGAAACGTATCTTTCCTGAAAATGTTAGAGACAAGAGATATATATATACATACATACATACATATATATATATATATATATATATATATATATAGATGTGCGTGTGTGTGTATCCTAGTATATCCTTTATAGTTATCCCTTTTCATTGTGGCAGAGACTGGACTGAAAATTCCCCCTCTGCTTTGCCTCAATCCGCACCCCTTTCCTGCAATTTCTCTGCTCACGCTGCCCACCACCAGATCCATTTTCTGACCTTCATGTCACATCACTGGAAGGAAGAACTTTAAAAAAACATCACTCCATGTTCGTAGTTTCACAAACACCAGCATTCTATTTTTGTCACTGAACAGAATACCAGCGTTCATGCTATGTTTTTGATTTGCGGATAGTCTGAAAATAAATGGATGGGTTACAACCCTAGCCCTCCCACTCCAACAGGATGCATCAAATTGGTCAGTGTGGAAACCTCTTCATAGTAGTCTTTTTGGCATACATATTTTGATGATAAAGAGCAAGGACGATATTTCTTTTTCTTCTGGTGCAGGAAGATCTCTTGACTAAAAAATTGAAGTTTTCAGTGTCAGTATATGCACATAGTCTTAAGGTGGCTGTTATTCTAAAATACAGGGCCAAGGAATCAGAGTCTTACACATTTGACATCTTGCCTCAGCCTAAAATTGGCAGGCTTTCCAGTCTGCACTCCCTAAATCCTTTCACCAGACCTGGAGACGTTAACTTATGACTTTTAAAGGGCTTGCAGCCACCATCAGGTCAACTGTCTGTGTCAAGGGATTTGTAAATGGCAAAAGAAACCTTTCTCTGAAGAATCAGTTTCCTATGATTCTGAAATGGCTTAACTATACGGTAATGGCTGGATGTCTTTTCCTTCTTTTGAGTCAGACACTAAGGACACTCTATCCTCTTCCACCCATCAGAGGATTTCTCATTTGTAGAATTTGAAAATGCCATTACTAAACTAAGATTAAGGGATTCTTTAGAGTCGAAAAATTATTCTGTTGCCTAAAAAAGTATAAAGAGCTTCTGGGTTTACCAGAGCTAAAATTCTTAGCCATTTCTTTAGTTACTGAAGACTTCGAGTTTGTCTGTAGATACAGACTACCAAGATCCCTCTTGTCAGAAGCTTGACTGTTTTTCTTGGGTGTAGATTTCTGCAAGTGTCAGTATAAGAACTTAATTGCTTATCCATCTGATGTCCATGAGCGCAAGCAAAGGTGTCTGCTGGGGCTGTGACCATTGCTGCTTGACCAAAGGGCCTTTTTTCTTGTTTTATGAATTTTTTGTCCTGCTATGTAGTTGTCTGTTTTGACATACACTACTCAAAACGCAGAAGTGTCCTGTATAGATAAAGTAGATTTGAATTAAGAATTTTACTTAATACTACCCCTGAAATTTCCTTTGTAACTCGTTGCAATTAGTTTGCCATGTTGAGGATTACCACCCCATGATTTTAGTTCCTGATGGTCTTGATTGTAGCTTATACTTTTACAAGTCCTAAGCTAGCTTTCTGTAAACCTTCGTGTACCATTTCCATATAGGTCATGTAATAAGGGTTGTCAGCATTTGGTATGCACATTCCTGTTATCTCCGCATTCAACAGGCAATTTAGAAATTGTCATATTTAAGTATTAAATGGTTGCCTGTAAACTGTACGGAATATGAGACATGTACTTGTACGATGTCACTGGAGGCACGGTTCTCGTATATATGTCAAACCCAGAGGTGTTGGACATGCTACACCTAAAGAAATCCCACTCCCTCTGAGCTACACTCTCTAGGGTCCTAAACCTTTTCACCACAATTTAATACCAAACACTTTGTCAGTAACACTCACACTACACCACCACACATATGACCTAGACACAGAGACCACCATATGCTGAGGCTGTTAAATGCAATCTTCCTAAACCCTAAAGGCCTCCCAGACATTATTTTTACAATAAACATTGTCAGCATCCTCAAAAGCAGCCTACTGAAAAAACACCCACCACAACACACACACACACAGCCGCATCCCATGGTGGCTCAACTTTTAAGCCCATTTGTAAAGTACAGTGCAACCTAGTATTTTGGTCATAGGAGACTCTGTTGTGCGGCACACACATGACCCACTCCCCAGGCTGACTAGAGGGAGAGTGTCACAGTAATTTGCCTGTCAGGGGTTAGGATCCGCCAGGTCATGCAAGTGCTTAGGCCATTGAACCACAAGTGCTAGTATGTCTTTGTTATAGTTGATATGGGTGTAAAAGACTGAAGTTGCTCCTCATTGGACTAAATGAAGAGAAACATGATGGAGCACTTGGACTGTGCATCCCAGGCTTGTATGAGCCTAGCACTGAGCAGCACTCTATATTCTCTGAGGATGATTTTAGTTGTTTATTTTATTTATTTTATTTTATTTATTTATTTAACATGTGTTTACTGGGATAGTCTGACTGGACAATTGTGTCCATTTTCAGCAGAGGCCCAAGGAGAAAAGCTCCAGCAAAGTGCAGTTTTTACTAATACATGTCATGTAAAAAGAAACTAAGAGGAAAAAATATGCTTTAACAATATAAACAAAAGGTAATATGAGTTTAATAATTGGCATAATTGTTGGTGTCATTTGAAGGGGGGGACAGTATTTGTCAGTATGAGGAAATATGGTCAGCAGACCATGCTGCTTAGCCATGGATGGTCTGCAACTGTGCCACTCCTGGCTTTTGAATATTGGCTAAATCCTTGTCCACCCCCATAATACATTTTGTAGTCTTTGCCTACATGGTAAGCCTTCCGACTTAGATTTATAGTTGTATACTAAACTAACATCCACCAGCACCTTTTTAAGCTTAGCCATGCAATCCAGCCCACTTGTGTCCTTATGTTTCTTGGGCACTTAACTAGTAGGGGCTATGTTAGGACTTTTCTAGAGGTTATGTATGCGGGAGGGTATATTGGGTTAGAATTAAGTACTAGGTTGTTAGTTTGCAGACTTATTACATACATAGCCAATAACCATTGGTCAAACTCAAACCCTTTACATAGCATTTGTGAGGTAAAGAGTAAAGCATCTCTTCCCATGTAAGTATTGTGGGCCTTTTTAAACGTAGCCAGTTTTCCTTGAAAGGTAAAAAATCAAATCCTGTTCTTTGTCTGCAAGGTACACACCTTCACTATTATGCCAGACCCCAAACTTTTACTTTTCATGCATCAGTACTATTTAACCTACCATATTCTCTGATTCTGGAGGGTAAATCTCTGCCCTCACATAGCAAAACTATCCAATGAAATCTAAAGGTGTTGCTGCTCGTTGACAGGAGTCAAAACAAGAAACTCCACTCCCTGCAAGCTCTCCGCACTCTGGAGAATGTAGACACATGCGGTTACTAAGACATGGTTTTAAAGCTGCAGAGAGCACCTTGGCAGTGCAGGGCTATAATACCTTCCACACATTTAAACCAACAACTGAGCAAGAAAAGACAAAAGTGGAGTTGTCTCAATTTATATCAAAAGAAAACACACCTCAAAAATGCTAAACTGTATGATGCATTTGAGCTTCTACGTGTCCACATTACTATTGGCAAAGTCTCATAGGATATTCTTGGAAAAGAATAGGTCTCCCTCTATGACCCATGCAACCCTTAAAATACCTAAATGTACTAGAGGGCTCTACCCATGCAACCGACACCATATTCATGAGCATCTTTAACTATTCCCACTTTAAACTAGGATTTGTACATAACCTCAAACATGCATGCCCAGAGATTTCTGTACTTCGTAAATACAAATGTCCTGAACCAGCTAGTCCATACCCCTACTAGGTGCATTAACATCCTGGACATGTGTGAATGCCCCCCCCCCCCCAAATGCAGTGTCTTCACTGGTCAGGTTGGACCATAAATCTCTGTCATTTGAAGTAACACACAGCAGACTCACAAAGCTTTAGGAACTATTCTGAGGCAAACTTCTTACTAAGTGACTCCCTCTCTTGAAAAACATAGAAAAAATTAGGAAATGCAATACCCAGTATGATAGGCTAGTTTTGTTTATCAGTCTAAAAAAAGAACCCCAGAAGGTTAAGTCCACCAAAGCAAAATTTAATGTAAAAACAAACTCCTACGTCAAGGACAATCACAAGGAATTCTTCAGCTATGTCTGCATTTTTGAAAGCAGTACACAACTTGCCAAATTAATGGTTTATGTAACCACCTATATCTGTACCGATAAATGTTCAGCTGTGTTCACTGTTGCAGTAATGTTTCCATGTCTACTGATGCGGTCTTTCCTTCTTTTCTGTAGCAGTCCTGTAATTAGACTGGATGCTCAGTTAATTATCTGTTACATTCCATCTTTTTACTAATACAAGACTGACCCCCCCCCCCCATTTACATAGTATCTAGAGAGGGGAGCTTTATGAGGCTTTCTGTTTTGGCTGCCATTCTTGGGAAGAGTATGCCACCTGGGTGACTCATGCTGTAGTCTAAGCCCAGAGCCTTGGGGCTGACAGGTGCAAGAAAGAATGAATGATGAGTTGGACATACATGCTGATGTCCAGGTGAGAGAGGCTCTGCCCCGCCAGGAGGTGGAAGTTGTGAAAAGCTGTGGAAGTTGGACTGGATAGAGGGTGGTTTGTGGCTGAAGTCTCAAGTATTATCATTACTGCTGTAGTGAAAACAAACATTTCCAACTGTGGTAAGTTTCTGTACAACTGTATGTTCTTGCCTCAGTGCCAGAAATAAGGCTGCCTTGCCCTCTGAGCTAGAGTCAGTGAATGTTCAAAAGAGTGTACACTTGTAAATTTCAGAAAGCAAGTGGTACTATGCATGTACCTCATGAAATTGTTCAAATCATCAACTGTGCCACCCCATAACATAAAAATATCAACAAAACAGACGTACCAAAGAAGGTGCTCTGCAAATACGTTACAGTTTGACAATAAATGATGATGTTCCCATTTAGAATTTCTAGATGTCAAAATAGACAAAGCAGACTTTGATTCTGTCCATACCAGCACATATAGAAAACCTACTTGCAGGAATGCACTTTACACAATAATAGTATGCATCCAAGGCATATAATGAGAAATATGCTTAAAGGACAGGTATATAGGTTCATAGGTTCATAAATTAGTACTAAGCTAACTGCCCTTATGAGCCATTTTAAGCTTAGCCAATTGTCCCTTGTGAGACTCAAACCCTGCACCTTATGTTTGTAAGGCAAACACCTTAACCATTAGGCCACCCTCCCAACCCTAGAATACTAAGGCTTCATAATGATGATACAGTTGCACGCAAAGTTCTTGAATCTTTGAAAAATGATTTTTTTTAGAAAGGGGCTATCGAGAAATAGAAATAGGTACCTGCATCTCTGAAACTTGGAAGCAGAGATTAGAAAGATGCAGGCCTTATTTTAAATCAACTACAAGCACACATGCAGTAGGATGGTAACAGGACTCTACCAGTAATATTTTTAGTGTGCCTCTACAATATTCTAGTGATATAGGTCATTATTGTGACATTATAAAGAACAATTGGAAGATACTGAACAGTGTACCTGAGTTAAAAGAGAAGATAGGAAGTACTCCACATTTTTCTTTCAGAAACAACAAATCCCTCGTGTAACATCTTTGTTATAAGTCCAGTATGCTAGAGAATGGGAACCCATTATCTGACAGGATTGGTACATTTCCTTGCAGAAGTTGTTCAGCCTGTAAATTTATTTTTACCTGTCTGTCATACACATACCCAGTTTTAAGATTCACAATTAATGTTGATTTTTATGCTGATTGCAAAACGTGTAACCTTGTATATTTTTCTTTGTCGACTATGTCATGCATTTTATTTTGGCAAGACAAATAGACCCTTTAAGGATAGGGTCCTTGAACATCAGAGACATAAAGAATAAAAAAGATAGTAATGCCTTAGCAGCACATATTATGAGCCATGGTACTACACACTCATTTAGGTTCTTTGTATTGCAAGTTTTAGACACAAATTTAAGAGGAGGTGATTTTAAAATCCACACTGAAACTATAGAACAGAAGTGGATTTTATTGTTGAATGCAGAAAAAACACCTTGTCTAAATGGGGTTTTATCACTGAAACCCTTCCTGAAAGGGTGTAGACTTGGACATAAATAATATGTTTTATTTTTATAAGTACAATATGTTTGCATACATTTTATAGCTGTTTTTATTCAGTATGTGTTTTTTTTTAATTTCTTAACTTTTTGATGACATCATAATTAAGGGCTTTTTATTGGTCACACTTTGTATAAAAGACTTGTATTTTTTTTAGTTAATGTTGTCTGATGAAGCGGTGTGGTCGCTGTGAAAGCGCTTACCACTCTTTTGGATACATCTATTAAAGTTCCTGGATTTTAGCCTGTTGGTTTGGTATTTCTTCATTTATTTTAATTTATTAAATACCCATAGCTGTTTGCTTCATTCTCTAAAAAAGTAGTAGGGCACAAAGGTATTAAAAATAACCCTGGCCAAGCTGTTTTCTGATTGCATCCAGTTTATTTTTATTTTGTTTTGTTTTACAAGGCATACAAAAGGCCTCTGGAATCAGCAGCCTTGTCACGCTCTTTCAAAAATGGTGACTGCTTTTCTGGCTTTCTTTAGAAATGCATAAGTGGATGAATATTTTTGTGACAAGCTGCATAGGCTTCTCTAAATGCTTTTGCAATACACTACAAACTGCATGTGCTGTCTAGGTCCCAGCCTGTCTTTGATGCTACATTTATTAGGGGATGTTCCCATGAGGCAACACTCTGAAGAATGAGTTCCTGATTGACAGTAGGATACAGGAGATCCCTTCAGATCCTGAAGTCATGGACTTTGCATACTTCTAGGTCTGAGTAATCTGCATACTCACTGATGTTACCCTGTCTTCATCCCCTTTAACCTTTGAGGGGAGGAGGCCTAGATCAATGGGGAATGGAGATCTAGTTTTGTCTCCATCTCAGCATGGGCCACAAGAAACCCAGAGAATAAGAGGACTGAGGCTTTGTAGATAGAGGGGAGGGGTTAAAGCTTGGTCAAGTTTCATGTACCATGCCTTTAGGACCAGGGTGGTCTTGTATCCTGCCAGTAAGCGAGGATACAGTAGATCACTCAGATCTAGAATTGTGATACGTCCATAACTTTACTTTTTTTTTCCCCCTCCTACCAACCATCGCTGTTGCCTCCTAGATGTCTTGTAATTATTCCAGGTTTTTAGCCTAACTGAACATGCACAACTACTTTGAGTAAGACATGCTTGTTTAATTTGGCCTTGAAAGGGGCTTAGGCTTTTCTGGACTTAATGCCAGTTGACAGCGAGTACCAGTGTCTTTTTGTTATAGCATGCAGAATTCCTATATGTTAAGATCTCTGGTGTGAGAATCTGTTCCTCCTCCCATAGGAACACCATTTTCATTTTGATACCTCACATTTTTGTGCAGTGTTGTCATTTTTAACTGCAGGATATTTCTGACAACACCAGCCATTAGGGAGTGTAGTTTTAACAGTTTGCTAAGCCATTTGGTGTTTGAGGCATGCTACTTTTGTTTGTATCATTCTTTGTATTAAGGATTCTTTTTTTTTTTTTTTTGCAAATGGTTAAGAAGGCTTAAACTGACCATGCCGTTTGATCTGCTTATTATGACTCCCAGACTTAGAAGTCTTACAAGTTGTATCTTGGTGTCTGCCATATGCTTCAGGCCAGAGAGTCTAGGGACATGAGTTCTGATTTGCATTATTTTATGCCTTGGATATATACCATCACAAGTATTACAGACTGGTTGTGGCCTTTACAGTTTGGGCAGAATCCATCAGGGTTGCCTTTCAGTGTGTGTTATTTGTGGAGTCTATTTTTTTTGGTCCTGTAATTCCTGTAGAAAATTTCTTAGTAGAGTAGGTTAGGATTCTCTGGATTTTGAGATATTTTTGTTAAGACTGACAATAGCCATGGTATTAGGACTGCTGATAAGGGGGCACTTTTATTAAAAGTCATTTCAGTCAGATCATTTGATTGCATTCACTTTTTTGAATGTCACATTGATTGAAAGGTCAGCTGGACAAATGCCTTTCTGTAACATATGCAGACGTCAGTGACTTCAGGGCCAGAGTTGGAAGCCTGTGTTAGGTGTAGATTTAAATTAGGCCTATGTTGTTGGCTTCAGATTTATGGTTAAGATATGTGTTGTATGCAGTAATTTATAAAGGAATATGTATCAAGCTTTGTCTGTTGCAAGGAGTACTGTGAATACATTGTGTGTATGGTAGTGTTTTATGCATTTACAGAGAATTTGTTTTTCAGTGAAGTGTTTTTTTTCCCCGTGTGTTGAGTTCTGACTTTGTAGATTCTGTATATTTGATTGAGCATGACCTTGTTTGAGTAGTGTACTGCAGTTCTCTTGAAAAAGACTGGGAAATAGGGTACCTTCCATGGCATTTGATGCTCACTAGCATTTCATTCAACAAGTATGTTTATCTTCCCTTTGTCTCCAGTCGTTATAGCAGTTTTTTTTTCTCTTGGGACTTTTTGTGAGCGAGTTAGGGAAGATAGGAAATCAACTTTGTTTATTACCTGTATTTTCTGACATTAGGATGCATTTCATTCCTAGTGGCAGAAGTACCCCGTAGTGGAAATCCCTTCCACTGGGAGTACCACTTGCTTGCTGGGTGTTGTGTATGTTGCAACTTCAACACTGGGATATTTAATGTCACACCAAGTAGTTTGTGTGACTTACTTTGTATCTCAAGGTATCTAACCATGAAACAGCAAAGTATCATTTTCAGTAACATAGTTGGTTTAACTGAATACATACATTTTGATAGGTGGTAAAACAGAGTTAGTTTTACTATTACTTTGCTTGATGGCCTGTGTTCTGGACCAGAGATGTTATTGCAGATTGGCTTAGAAAGATATAGTAAACATCTGAATGGCTTCTTTTCCTCAGAGTACGACACACTGCTTACTATTTATCCCATCTTTAGTAGTTGTGGTGACAGAAGAATGGTATGACACTGCCCATCCATTGTCAGTTTGTATAGTGCATCTTCTCCCTTCTGCATTGATAAAAGCAGGGGGTATCTATTGAAGTTGCAGCATTACTGCAACAGGACACTAAACCAGAAGAATTGTGGAAATTCCCCTTTATGTTCAGGGTAAGTTCATGGGAACATGCATGAAAAGTTCAGGGAGATGTGTTTATGCTTGTGGGGTCTGTGAGACTGAGGCTATTTAGGAGTATAAACAGAGTACATAATTAAACAACTAAATAAATGTAAAATTGCTCTTATTCTTGTTTTACAGGTACAGCCTCTGTAGCATTAGCTGGGTTGTTAACTGCTCAGAGAGCCATAGGCAAACCTATCACAGAACATAAGATGTTGTTCCTTGGTGCAGGAGAGGTAAGTCTGATGATTACTTAACTGTTGTGTGTGTGGTTGCGCGCGAGCACGTGTGTGTTCTTCCCTGTATGCAAGGGAGGAAATTAAGTTTGGTTAATGCATCAATTTGTTCATTCTAGAACAAGCTTTGTAAGAAAATGTGGCAACTGTTACCTTCTCTTTGGTATACTTTATCTTAAGTAACCCAATGCATTTTGGCAATACAGCAAATACAAGCTAAATGTAAACAATAATGTTAGTGTGCAAAAGGCACAACATAATTCAGATTTTTGTATTCTTCTGATGAATCTGCAGCTTAGTTAGAATCCTTTGGTGTCCTGAAATTAAGGTGAAGATTTTTATTTATATAGCAATATAGGATGTGTTCCAGAGTGCTTTATACACACAGACAGATATATGCGCACACATGTGTACACACACATACACTCGCTTGCATATGCACACAGTGTACAGCATTAGTGAATCAACTAAATATTTTATTATTTCTGCAGTTAAGATTGTGTAGTTATGGTCTCCAAATTCTGTGATCTGTAATTACATACCTAAATGGTATGGTTTTCCCCTTGATTTTTAAAAAATTTTTCTTAACATTTTTTTTTTCATGCTTTCAGTTGTTGCTTGATAAGTTGCACTGTCTTTAGCCTCACTGTGCTTTGCTGGTAGCTACATGTGCTGTATTATACCTTCTGTGTTTCTGTAATACCCATCTTGTACGTTCTGGCCTTCTTGGCAGCTGTATAGACACCTGACATCAGTCAAGCAGCAGCCAATCAGTTGATGAGATGTCTGTACAGCTCATCACCAGTCCTCCCCCTCCTTCGACTAGCAGTGGAGTTCCTGCATTGAAGTCATTAATGTCATCCTGCTTCATAATTAGGCACTGCTTACCAATGTATTTAAGCAGTGTAATTGTGTTGTTTCCTACTTATTTCATTGCGCAGCATGAAAGGTTGATTTCTTAAAACCTTCTAGTCATGTCGCAGTTTAGTGCAGAGGATTATGGCTATTAGCTGCTAACAAGCTTTACCCTGAGGTCCTGAGTATGATTTCATCAATTTTTGTTATCCGTTGTAAGTCTCTGTGAGACTCTGAGCAACTTTCATAACCAGACACTGCTGCTAGGCTTTCAACTAGTTAATATAATATGCAGATAAAGTAAGTGCTGGTGGAGATGCACATTTTTATTCTATTTTTAGCTCTTGTATGAGGTTTGGCAGTCAGACATCCTGTTACACCATGTCATTCCCCTCATTCTGCCATCCTACCCAACATTTAGCACCTCGCATTATCTTGGGCATTAATCTTCTCTTTAAAGGGCAGTATTTTTCAGTAACCTCATCTTATAGCAAGGCATTGAGGAAGCAAGAGTCAGTCAGGGATTTTCTGTATCCATAGCATCATTTTATGTCTAGAGATCAGAGGCAAGTGTTGAAGCCAATAGGCCTGTTATCCATGGTTAAGTTTTATTTCTTCGTTGAGCTGTAATCATTCTCCGTTGACTGTTAGGCATGGTGTGGTACCTGCTGTGCTTATTCCTTATTCTCTGCAATTGTACATAGTTCCATACACTAAAATGATGAGTTTCTTAGCAGCGTTATGCATCCCCCCCTTTGCTCCACCTTCTTAAATGGAGTGTAAACTTCTGGTCCAGTTCATAGGTGCTGCTCAGACAGTTAGTTGTATATTAATCCCGTCTAGACAAGCTGAGCCAGCATCAGCCTCCCATTGCCACACCTCCCCAGTCCAACTGTTCCTGTGCCCAGGCTGCCAAACCAGAATTATGTGGGCTATAGTCAAGTAGTCAAGGCTTTATCCCTGTGTGTTAAGTAGGGTATTTGGTAGGAGGAGTGTATTTGTCTTTTTCAGGTCAGGCACTTGTATTTATTGTTTAACATTTTTATTTTTATGCCACTACTGTCTTGCATTTTGTTAAATCTTGAGATGGTAAACATGGTAATACACAAACTATTTGTAGGCAGTCACATAGTTCACAAAGCTCTCTTTTGCACTTTCATTATTCACATTGGCTGCTTGTATACATTCTCAAAATACAGAGCAGTTCATAAAACTTGAATTTGGAGTGTTTTCATGCTTGCATCATGTATGAAATGCTGTTTTAAACAAACAATTTACTCTGTATGCAGTAATATTTTGCTGCTTTCTGTGGTACAGAGAACTAAAACCCTGATTGTGGGCCAAGGTGGCCAAGGTTTGATTAGGTACCCTGCCACTTGGGGAGCAGGATAGAATTGGGGTAGTGAGTTCAGGGAGTGCTCTGCCTCAGGGGATAGGGAGGAGTACATGTCTGGAGGCACACGAGGTGTAAGGATTTACACAGTAGAGATCAGAGGAATGTACATGAGGTGCCTGCTGAATGGAGGTGCAGGTATCTGTAGCCATACATCACTTTTGGAGTGAGACAGAATTCCTATACTTTGTTGTTTAAACGTGATCTTTGAGCAACACACGCTGTGTATTCATGGGAGTTAGAAATTAACATAAAAACCCTAGGCCACCACTAATGACATACTACTTACTCTACTCCAACCCTTAAGGCAGTGGATGGGCCAAAGGGTTTTTCATGTATTTTAACATTTTTAAAGGTTACAGACATTTGTTAATTTGTTAAGCAATTTGCAGTCATTGTAGCATGTTTTACTCTAAGGTTTTCTGTCAGCTGCATGTTAGTTTTTTGTACTAACCAGGTTGCATTTTAATTCTGTAATATTCTCAAAATGAAATTTACATACATTTCCTGCAGTATTAAAAAAATCTGAAGAAACACGTTCTTACTGAATTCGATTATATTCTGAGGTGATGAGAGCACTTGGAGTAGATTTTTACAGTGCTGCGATTACATCTACTTCCTACTTACAGTGTGATACCCAATATTAAAACCGGGTTTGTCTGTAAGTTTGGCACAGAGATTTAAGACTAATGTTGATAAAACAATACTATACAGCAGTTCTGGGTTTAATGCCAACAGTCTCCATTTGCTTGCTTTGAGTTCTCTCACGGTGACAGTGGATTAGCAGTACATTTGTTCATGAGGTACCATCTGCTTAAAAAAAAAAAATTGAATATGAAGTGCTTATACCTAGCAAGTACTGGTTCTGTATATACAGTCTAGAATTACATGTTTGATAAGTGGCTGTATGTTTACATGGGAATATGTTCACCTAACACACGGCTTTCATAAATCTGGAAGAATATCATTGGGAGTCAACTGATGTGCTTCTAATTACTTTGTAGGAAACTGCACATACAGTTCCATTCTTTATTAGTGATATTGCCTTATCATATGCCTAGTGAGCTGCTTGTAATGTCGTTTTCATACAAATTCAGTGTTTAGCATTGCTGTTTCACAGTGTTTTGTTTACATGTAGGGGTGGCTTGTTTGAGGAATCTGCATCTCCTCCCTTGTTTGTTTTGTTTTTGTGGGTAAGTATCTTTTATCTTCCCCAAGCATATTGGTAGGTGGACTGGGGATCCCCTAAATTGCCTGTAGACATGTTTAGCCTTTGACAGACTGGCATCTTGTCCAGAATTGGTTCTCTGCCTCGCACTTTTTGTTTACCAGAATAGGCTTTGGTGTCTGCACTACTCTGAATAGTATGTCAGATATCATAAAATGAATGACTAACTGAACAGTAAGATGTTTTGCATGTACATCTTCATTTATGATCTAAATACCCCTCTTTATACTTCTAAACCTCTTCAGGTGTGTTAGCAGATGTCAACCATTATCATTCCATAATTGTCTTATTTTATTTTATATACCTATTTATATATATATATATATATATATATATATATATATGTGTGTGTGTGTGTATGTATATATATATATATATATATATAAGAGAGAGATGGATGTGGATATAGGTACCGTATGGTAACGGGGAGCATGGTTACTTCTGCTTTTCTAATACAAGAGTTTTCATTTTACAGTGTGATTTTATAGTGAGTCCTCTACCCAACATGGGTTTTGGCCAAACCATAGTACAGCTAGTCCCCTTCTATCTTTCTGTCATACAGTAACAGAGGCTAGAGGCAGCAACCAACTGGTATACTGTCTATTCCTTGACCTCTCAAAAGCCTTTGATACAGTATCTCACTCTAATCTACTTACTGAAGTATCTCATATCAACTTCTCCACCTCCACAATTCACTGGTTCTCCAGCTGCCTTACCAACAGGCTTCAGTGTGTCGTGTAAGATGCCACACACCTCTTGTTCCCCTTTCTTAACTATCCAAACAGGTGTGCCCCAAGGCTCTGTTCTTGGGCCTGTTCTTTTTAATTTCTTTACTGATAACCTCCACTCTTTCTGTTGCAACTCCTCTGTTATAGAATATGCTGATGACTCTACTCTCATCACCCTGTCTGACAATATCACCCACCTTCTCTCACTTACCCAAAACTCTGTCCTCGCTATTGGAAGATGGTTAGCAGACAACCAACTCAACTTAACCCCCCCCCCCGCAAAAAAAAAAACAAAACCCTCTTATTTCTCCCAAAATCACTATCCCATCACAAAACCACCTTCAGCATCTCATCACTCAACATCATCATCAAAGCAGAATCCAACACAAAGCTGCTTGGTACCATACTTGATAAGCACTTTAAATTCGACCTTCACCTTTAACAGTGTATTAAACGGACACGTCAAAACTGGGACTACTTTATAGGAGCAAAAAATTCCTTTCATCTGACTCCAAACTCTCTCTAGTTCAGACATTCCTCCTCCCCTGCCTTCTCAATGCCGCTCCAATACTAACAAACTTACATACCACTCTAATCACCAAACTAGAACAAACATATAATAAAATGGCTAGATTTGCCATCAACCAACCGTACAATTCTCACCACTGCCTTGCTCTCAAGAAACGTCAATGGCTTGAATTCCCCGAACAACTGCTTCTATCACAGATACACATCACACACTCCATCCTTAACCAAACCTATTACCTGCCCCTTCCTCTCCACACTAGTATCCTTCTGTACCCCAAATCACTGTCTCCACAGCTCAAACCAACAGCTGCTAGAAATTTACAAACCCAACAGAAACATTGGCAAACTCGCATGCAAATACTGTGCGTCACAATCCTGGAACAACCTCCCCTATATTATTAGAAACACCAAACACACTAACCTTTTCAAAAAAGGGCTAAATAACTTCCTATCCAACTCATGGTCCTGCCCTTGCTAGGAACCTACATAGAGTCATTATGTAGCTCTTATGGAGTTCATTGCTCAATCTACAGTTTATATAAATATTCTCAATTTCATACTGCATGACTTTTGTATCGTCATTTGTATATAAATGTTGTATTTAATTCTAAATGGAATCATTACTTGTATTTAACTTTTTATCTAGACATGTTAACATTTTTATTTGACCTACTGTTACTTATTCTTGTTGTTAACCTCAAATGAAAGAGTCATAAATATTTTTATTGTTTTGTAATCCAGCTTTTCTCCTCGGGTCTCCACTAAAAATGGGCCTCTGGTTCAGTTGGACTAACCCAATTAAATGTCAAATAAAACAAGTAAATACATTTGTATTACTAATAGTGCTCTATATTGCAACTTCAATATAAATTTATTTTTATTTCATGTAGTGTTACGCCCCCCCCTTTTTTTTTTTTGATGTGTGGGTGGATGACAGCACATTTCTTTTTACACTGTGGTTTTACTGACACTGTGGTCGCCTTTAATGCATTGGTTGCACAGTCTGTATATGATACTGCTACAGTGCATAGAGAAGTTTGTTTGGTGCTGAGTAATGTTTCTGCAGGATATGGGTGGGATCCCTTTACTGGCCTGCTGCCGACCATTTGGGCATTCACATTTCATAGACATCAGATGACAACAAGTAGTCTAGCTGTCTGACATTTACAAGACTTAAAATGTTTGTTGCACCATGGGGTATGCCTTCTAGTAGATAAAGCCATCATTGCGTAGAGTTTCTGGTTGTAGTCAAACAGTACCATCTACTATGTGTTTCATGCCTAGTCTGCATGTTTTTTTTGTGAGAGCACTGATTTGTATTTTTGTACACCACCTTTGCCTTTGTATAATCACATTGTATGTGCATACATTGTTTAATCTTCTTCTTCTTCTTTCGGCTTTTTCCCAGTTAGGGGTCGCCACAGCGGATCACCTTGTCCGCACATTAATTGGCAGTAGATTTTTACGGTGTCGAGTTGCCAGCCCGGCGCCCAACCTTCCACAGAAGGCACACTCACACGCACACCTAGGGCCAATTTAGAGTATCCAATCCACCTGCAGCATGTCTTTGGGATGTGGGAGGAAACCGGAGCACCCGGAGGAAACCCACGCGACCACAGGGAGGACATGCAGACTCCGCACAGAAGGCACCCCAGCCGAGAATCGAACCGGAGAACCTCTTGCTGTGAGGCGGCAATGCTAACCACTGCACCACCGTGGTGCATACATTGTTTAATATGCACTCCTATTATATGTCTGTATAACCTTCTGTTCTATATTTTAATATTACTGTATCTCACAATGAATATTTTATATAGTACTGTATTAACTAAATGTTGGAGCTTTTCTCTCCAGGCCTCCACTGAAAATGGTCACTTTTTGGCCCACTGGACCTTCCTGGTAAACAAATGTCAATAAATAATAATAATGTCTGTGATGTGGCCTATGGTGTTTGCATATCATCTAATGTGCAGTGGAGTGCATTTCTGTAGAGTACTATCTTTTACCACCAAATTTCACTGTTTGCTTGTGTGTGGGGGGGGCATTGCATTTCTTGATACTTTGACTTTCTTGACACTCATTGCTGCCCTTATGCTGGTCGCAGTGTCCACATATGATGTTTCTGCCTTGTATGTAACTGTTTTTAATCGGTTGTTGCCTTGTAATGTCTGTGTTTTGGAGTGACTTGCGTGCCTGGTGCCGAGATACGTCACTCACAACTCTTTGCACTGCCACAGACCAGTAGAACATGTATCATGCCCACTCCTTAAGTTTATGTACGGGAGAACTTGTTTTACTACAGATTTATTTTATGGCCTGCTCACATTGCATTATGCTTCTGCACTGATTGCTGTCCACCACCATCTATTTGCTTGGGGAGGCACATAGCATTTTGTGTTGTTGTATGGCTTTCATGTTGTTTTATGGAAATGCTATGTAGAGTTATGAGAATATGTGTACAGTGTTCCATTTAGTGGTTTAATGGTACCAGAAGTGTTCATTTCTTGACTGTTGTGCTTATTTATTCCCACAAAGTGCCTTTTGTTTTCTTTGTATTGTGTCCTGCTGTAACTGCTAGTGGTCTGTGTACTGCCACACTGCTTTCTGTCCAGCACCATATGGATTGTTGCCTGAGTTTTTTGTGTGTGTATTGGAGGAGCTGACTCCATTGCTGCTTTTCATACAATTGCTGCTGGGTCTTTAAGTGATGCTTTTGCCTTGCACACAAATATTCATAGCTGACAATTGCATAGTAATGAGCATTCTGTCTTTGGGCAGTAGCATTCCCTTACTCAGCTCATGCTGATGGTTACATCAGCTGCCACAGATTGCAGCAATGCCTTCTGTGGTCTGTGTGCTGTGGAGGCCAGCATTCCATTAACATTGTGTGCCTACAAACAGCAAGCGTGTTTGTTAGTGGACTTAAAGCAGAAAGGGATTATTGCACACTGACATGTGCTTTTTAGTGTCCTCCTTTATTTGGAGGTTAGTAATGTAGCCTAAGAGTACCAGTAGTGAATTTTTCATGTCTACTAAGTGTTTTGCTTTCCAGGAATACAGTTCTTCAAGCAGAATTGTGCTTGGACCTGTTATGACTTTTGATGACCTGCTTTATAATGGCATGTATTTATGCACTGATTACTATATAGTATTGGGAGGTTGGAAGTAGTGAAGAGACTTTGCATTTTCTGTTGTTGTGTGGTCTTCCTAACACTTATAGCTGCTATTTATATAGTGGCTGCAGTGACAAAATGTCAAAAATAAATAAAATAACTCTGTTACTGGCCTGTTGCTGTGAACTATGTCGCCTGCAGCTGACTATACTACTGCAAGACACTTAGGATAGCAGACTAACGTGAGTGTGTCATTATAAGTAAAAAGTTTTCATTGCACAAAGTAAAATCTCTTAGTGTATTCTGGCAATCCTATGTGAGGTTGCTGCTTGGGTCCAACAGTGCCACCGGGAATGAAAGTATAACTGACCTCGCACTTACATATATTCTGATGTGTCCATAATACCGAGTCTATAAGGAATAAAAAACTAGAACATGAGGCATTTCATGTTCTTCTGAAAGCTTGAGTTTACTGTATTGTAAAACAGGTTGTTCCAACACAGTTGCCTCATTTCCACTGAAGATATGGCAAAGGCATTACTGGAACTCAAACTATACCACAGTGGGCTGTGGAGGCAAATCGTGCAGGATGGCCTCAAGACCACTACTTGCCTCTTGCAGTAAGCTTGCAGGCTTCAGTGAAGAGACAATCCATTGTAGGAGTGGTCCCTTGCTTTCAGCAGCCTGGAAGGAACTGTACAATGTTTCTGCTGTCAGCCTGCAGAGACCCACTTTGAACTGTAGACCTCAGTAAAGAGAAGAGAGATTATTTGCGGACACAATCCCTCAGTAACAGAAGAACAGTGAATAGTTAGATATAGATTTTGTGCGAGATTTAATCACTGCAAATGCATTATTACTGTTTTATGAAAATAATAGCCACCTGTTTTGTTGTATGTGTGGCAGTGTGCACCAGTTATACATAAGGTGAGGGTCTGACAAAATTTGACCGTGCATATGATGGGTCATTAGTTGTTTATGGATTATGTCAGCAACTCACTCTTCCTTAGATTGAAAACAAATGAATCATTAATGAGGTGAGTATATTTCCCATTGGGGAAAACTATATAAAAAACAGAAGTGTGTATGTAGTCATTTAAGGAGCTGTATGACATGGTATGTATGTGTACAACAATTTTCAAGAGTCTAATGATGACTGTGTGTCATTTTAGTCACCTGCATTGTAATGTTTGGGCTGCATGTGTAGTACAGATACATGAGTGATATGGCTACACTTCAGATATTCAATGCAATATACTTGAACAATGAAGAAAAAGAATGTATAACTTTCTGTGTAACCACCAAAGTTTGATTTTTTTTTTTTTTTTTATTGCATGCAGTTTCGGTGCAGTGGTACATACATTTTTTCCACACTTTGCCCCTGCTGTTTGTTGATCATCTGCCCCCTCCCCAGTAGTCAGTCAGCCCATTTATTCCCCATCAGTGAGATGTGGGGTCTGCCAAGTGTGGCCATCATTCTGACAGCCATCAAGAGTGTTTTGAGTTTTTTGATTCTCCTGTCCATGTAGCAATGTCATGATGAGGCACAGGGGATGGGCAAGCAGTGTGATGACAGAGGAAGGATATACCTTCACTTCCACAAGGAGATTACTCTGCAGGCATCCCTGCCCTATTTTTCTGAGGCATAAGCAGGAAGCTAACATTGGCCTATGTGCCCAGTGGGAGAGGTGAGCAGGCCAGCCTTCTCACTCCTGTCCTGTCTTTCTTGGCGGTTCCAGTGCTGGGGCTGCTAGATGAACATCATTCACCTGGGATGCAGTCAGGAGTCTCCTGCACCACAGAGCCAGACTGGTCCAGATTATTTTTGTGGAGCTCCTCGTCTGCAGACTTGCTTTGTGGATGCTTGAAAGAACAGTTTCAGTAGTACAAAAACAGCATGCTAATTTGTATTGAATGCTCTTTACATCTCTACAAGCATTAGTGTAGATGTTGAAAGGATGAAGAACATGAAAAAGATAACTTGCTTGCTAGCTTTTAGAGTATTGTCAGAATACAGCATTAGGACCATGGTGCATGTTAGAAATGTTTTTAGAATTGTAATAGCAACCTGGTCATTGCTTACCACAAGCTGCCCATCCTGCCCCACCATTAATCAACATTAATTATGTAACTGAATAAATCTGGAATGTTTCCAAACATTGCTAGAATGTCTAGGTATTGTGCAGTCATCTGAGGATATCTCTGTTCCAAAGATTTAACTTTTCTTGATGTAAAGGTATGTAGCTTGGACTGCATTAATGGGGGTTGTCAGCTGCCTTCTCTGAGGGGGGTGCATTTGATCATAGCTTGGTTAAGGGATGGAAGGAGATTGTGTCATGCAGGTCCCAAGGTGTTGTGGAAGAAGGAAGGGGGTCTGCTGAGCTTAGAGCGAATCTTTACATTGAGGCCCTTCTGCCCCTTCTGTTCAAGAGGTGGTGTCTGGTGCTCTTTTGTCAGCTTGGAAGGCCTGACTCTTCAGAAAGGCTTTTGACCTTGTTATGGCGTTAGACTTGGTCAAAAGGATATCTGTTAAGTTAGTACTTCTTCCCTAGCTCAAGGGAATAGATCTTTTTCAGGTTTCTTATGTTTGCTCCTTAGGTCAAGAATTTCTTTACATGGGATTCTTTGAGATTAGGGAGGGGAAACCTTGGCTAAAGTTCCAGCTGTAATGAACAGGATTCTACAGCTGGTCATCAAGGCTGTCTTCCCTCTTCTGTCATGAGAAAGGGGTTGTCCCTTTCAGGTGTTTTCTCC
Organism: Protopterus annectens; assembly: GCF_019279795.1. NCBI lineage: Eukaryota > Metazoa > Chordata > Ceratodontiformes > Protopteridae > Protopterus > Protopterus annectens. Next base: position 1,355,802,020 of record NC_056726.1, read on the forward strand.
CACTTTAAATTCTTTGGTCAGCCACATAGGTGACTTTTCTCTTCATAGAGTATACAGATGTTCTTTGTGTTTCACTGTTGCAGTCATCACACTTGGGTTATCTGCCTGCAGGTAGCCCTCAGTCGGCCTGCATACCAGAGACTTGGTATTTCTGCGTCAGTTGCTGTTGCTCCAGGACTGACGTCAGGTCGTCAGGGGTATAAAAACAGGCAGCCAATGCCATTACATCAGTCTTTCTTGCTGCGGAGCCTGAAGCAGAAGCAGTTTGCACGAGTGCTGGTCGGCTGCTATCTGAGTTTTCGTTAACAAATTGAATTATCCTGAAGTCTTCTAAAGCTAAGTACCCCAATGGGGATCCTTTTTTCTTGCCCTAACCGATGTCAGAAAAAGTTAACAATTGTCTTGCCTGTTGTTCTTACTGCGTCACCTGTTTAGGTCCAGACCACGAAGTACCTCGCTGTCGGTTTTGTGCCTTGTTCATCACCCGAACTATTCGTTGGGCCTTTGTCGCTAAATACTTTCGTTCTCAATCACCGTATTCCAAAATGGCGTTGGTAAGCCATCCGACTACCAATCTTCTGAAAAAACGTAAGGATATAGACAGAGACAGACTGCACAGGTCCAAAGCTGCCGATGATGCTTCCTTTACGCTAGTCGGCAGTTCGCCGGTACTCAGTGAGGCACTTTCGCAGCCCCTGATGCCCGCTTCAGTGGATTCGCAGGCCTTTACCGAGACCAGTTTGGAGTCCGGTATGCCACGAGTCTCTTCTTCGACTACGGAACCTGCAAATGTCTCTACCTTGGATGGGTCTGGAGCCGCTGAGCAGGCACTGGCTTCTGAGGAAGTTCTTTGCACTACCGATGTTCAACAAACCGAGTACTACTTTCCCATCTTCAGTTCTGTCTAAAACTACCAAGTTTCTAAGGCCAGGACTATGTGCTACACCTAAAAAACAGACTATCAAAGCTCATGCACCTGCTCCCTTGCCACAACATCAAATGCTTAAAATAGCAGAAGACTTTATTATGCTGATTAGGGGAAGTCAGCCTTCCCCTGCTAATAGAAAGAGACCTGTCAACAGACCAAGAGTCAGAAGACTCTGAGGTATCTGATTATGAAGACATGCCCTTATCTGCTTATGAGGATTCAGATGCAGAGGAATCCATTCCGTCAGCTTCTCCTCCAGTGGATTTTTCTTTTGGTGAAACCTTGCATACTTTGAGAGCATTTCCACTGGGAATGCCAAAACTATCCTTAGTCCAAAAAGAGACTCAAGAGAATTTCTAGATTTGCCACAACATATAGGCCTTTAGCAGTACCCCCAGTCATGGATGTTGTGGTTGATGTCTTTATGGAATCCAGTTTAACTCCTGAAACTTTACCCCCTGTTCCTAGGAAACCAGACCGGTACTACAGAATACCTGACTCTCACAAATTCCTGTTCAAAAATCTACTGCTGACCCAGAGGTCATCTTCCAGGGGCCTAAAGGTATCAAAGCAATTACAGCTAAGAATCCCACCCCTTCAGACAGGGATTCCAAAGCTTTGGACAGATGGGGTAAGAAAGTAAATACCTCTGCAACTCTTGCCATTAGGGCTTTGAATTGTCAGTTTCACATGCTGAAGTGCCAACAACATATTATGGAACTCATTAAGTAAAAAATAGCTACCTTTACAGACTGTGCAGAAAATAAAGAATTGCTTGAGTTTATGCATTCTGCAAGCCAAGTCAGCAAGCATACATTGCAGTGTGGCTTTGACGCCCTTGAAGCATCTTGCCAGGGCAGCAGTCACTGGTTCTGTACTGAGAAGGCATGCTTGGCTTAAGGAGCAGACCTTGCAGACCATGTCAAATCAAAGTTATTAGATGCTCCTTTGAACAAGGACAATCTGATTGGCACCAAAGCAGAAGAGGTTCTTAAAAAGATGGAAGAAGAATCTAAATCTATGCAGACAAAGAATTCTTGCAAGTACACCCTCCTAGATTCAGTAGGCATTGCCTCTCAAACATTTTTCCTTTCAAGCCCCCTCAAAGCCATCTCAAACTAGACCCAGGGGAAACAGACCCCCCCCCCAGACTACAGTCTCAGGGTATGCAGAGATCTAAGCAATGGAGTGCCTCCACCTCTAAAGCAGGGAGTGCTAAAGCACCCCCTTACGTAAAGAATTCCCAGTGACGTCTCAACTCCCCACCTCTGCCCAACTGCTTGTGCCCCTAGGAGGAAAACTTGCCCTACATGCAAAAAACTGGATTTCCATCACCAAAGACCGACGGGTCCTCAACATTGTATCCCAGGGGTACAAATTTTACTTCCACTCACTGCCAACCCCAAAAGAGTTCACAGATCTTCCTCCAAACCAGTGGACAGAGGCACAAAACCAAGTTCAATCCCTACTCTATAAGGGCAATTCAGCCTGTTCCTGCAGAACAGATAGGTCAAGGATTCTATTCCAGACTTTTCCTATTACCCAGAAAAGAGGGCACTTGGTGCCCAATCCTAGATCTTTCAATTCTCAACACCTTCCTGGTGGTGCCAAAAATTCAAAATGCTCACCCTGCAGTAGCTTCTATCTATGCAAACCAAAGATACCTGGTTAGTCACCCTAGACTTAAAAAAAAAGCCTATCTGCACATCCTTATAAGGGAGTCATGCAGGAAATTTCTACGCTTCAGGGCAGGATCTGTGCATTATCAGTTTTCTGCACTTCCCTTGGACTTATCCACTGCTCCCAGAGTATTCACAAAATGCCTGGCTTCAGCCATTGCTTACTGCAGGGAGAGAAATATTCAAATTTACCCGTACTTGGACGACTGCCTGATTCAGGCAGACAGTCAGGAAATGCTGTTGCAGCACCTGACATTTGTAAAAAACCTTTTAACCTCCCCGGGGTACATCATCAACGAAAAGTAATCAGAACTAGTCCCCAGTCAAAAGATTGTATTCCTGGGAGCAAGCTTGGACACGGCATCCCAGATGGCATTCCTCACTCCAGAAAAACAAGCCTATCTAACAGACTAATTTACTCAAATGGCCACCAGAACCCAGCTATCTGCAAGGAAAATCCTGCAGGCCCTAGGGTTTATGGCCTCATGCAGCCTACTAATTCCATATGCCAGACTGCATATGAGGAAACTTCAGTGGTACTTAAAAAGTCTTTGGTGCCAACATTCTCAGGACCTGGAAACCGTCATTCCTATAATTCTCTGTCTAAGGACAGAGTTTCTTTGGTTGGCAACAGCATGCAACCACAACAAGAGACTGCCCTTTACTCAACCCCATGCCGCCCAGACCCTAACCACAGATGCATCAGACTATGCCTGGGGAGCACACATGGACGGCAAGTGCATTCAGGGCCACTGGAGCCCAAATCTGATTCATCTGCACATCAACTGAAAAGAGATGCTAGCTGTGCAGCACGCTCTGACAGCTTTCATATCCCTACTCTCACCAGGACACCTGCTAATAAAAACAGACAACACCACAGTTATGTGGTACATCAACAAGCAGGGGGAACCCACTCTGCAGGCTAGCCATAGCCCTGTGGAACACGGCCTTGGACATGCAGGTCCATCTGCAAGCTCAATTCCTGCCAGGCAAACAAAACTCACTGGAAGATGACTCAAGCAGAAATCTCCTAGACCCACACGAGTGACAACTAGAGCCCAGCACCTTCAACCTTCGTATTCAGAAATGGGGGACCCCAGAGGTGGATCTCTTTGCCTCCCCCTGCAATCACCAGCTCAGCAAATTCTGCACCAGGACACATCACAGCAGGGCCTGGAAAGTGGATGCCCTATCCTTCCAGTGGGTAAATCTCTGTCTATGCCCCCCCCTGCCCCTTCTGTCAAGAGTATTGCTCAAGATAAGACATGATAGACCAAGGACAGTTCTGATTGCCCTGGACTGGCCACGCCAGCACTGGTACCCACTCCTGTGCAGCCTGTCACCGGTGCCACCCTGGTGTCTATACCTGAACCCAACCCTGCTCTCTCAGCAGGGGGGACATATCTTGCATCCACAACTACAAACCCTAAATCTTGCAGCCTGGCTTATTCCTTGACCTCTCCCCAGTAAGCAGCCTAAGCAAGCAGGTGCTGGATGTCATTCTTGAAGACAGAAGACCCAGTACAAGGAAATCCTATGCTGATAAGTGGAAAAGGTACTGCTCCTAGATTCAGTCTAAAGGAGAGGACACACCTCTGCCCTCCTTGCCTCTAATCCTGGATTACTTAGCAGATCTACTCCACAGAGACCTATCCTTCTCCTCCATTAAGATCCATGCCTCAGCCATTTCTGCTCATTACAACACTGAGCCACCTCTCTTCTCTCACCCTCTTATCAAACATTTCCTGAAAGGGGCAACCAACTTAAGGCCACCTAGGATAGTACCCACCCCTGCTTGGGACCTTAACTTTGTACTGGAAAAGCTTATGCTACCCCCCCCCCCTTTGAGCCTGCAGCATCAGCAGAGTTAAAATTCCTCTCTTGGAAAACAGCTTTGCTTCTGGCCATCACTTCAGCTAAAAGAGTGTCTGAGCTACAAGCACTTACGGCTGTGAAACCCTTCATTATTTTCTATGCTGACAGGGTTTCCCTCAGGACTTTAACTCTTCCTTTATGTCTAAAGTGGTGTCCAGTGTGGCTCTTAACCAGTCTATCCATTTGCCAATTTTCTTCCCTAATCCTCAAAATAAAGGGGAAAGGATCCTGCACTCCCTGGACATGCACAGACAGCTCAGATTCTACTTTGGTAGGACTAAGCCCTTCAGGAAATCTGACCAGTTACTAGTCAGCTTTGCAGCAGGGGCAGAGGGCAAGGCTATTTCAAAGCAAACAATTTCCAAATGGATAGCACACTGCATCCATTTCTGCTACAAGCATCATAGGAAACTAACCTCTCAGGGGTCAGAACACACTCCTCTAGAGCAACGTCAACCTCTACAGCATTCCTCAGGGGAGTCCCTACCAGGGACATCCTGGAAGCTGCTACCTGGAGTTCTGTACACACCTTCACCAAACATTACCACCTGCCTATCTTTTCCAAATCCAGGGCGGGTTTTGCAACAGCAGCCCTGCAAGGCATACTAGCCAGCCCCAACTCTTCTTGACTGCCTCCACCCTTCTTCAACTTTGGGAATCTACCCAACTGTGATGACTGCAACAGTGAAACATGAAGAACATACTACCATTGTGTACACTGTGCGAGTGTATTCACTGTTGCAGTCCTGGTTTCCCTTCCTCCAGCCCCCTTGTCTCCCTCTCTCCCCACAATATGTCTATTACTCACCCCTTTCAGGGACATTGGTATTGGTATTTACTTTTTACTGGTGGTGTTTTCCCCACTATAACTTGTCTCCTATTTGGGGGTCTCCTGAGATTTGGCGCAAGAAAAACTGATGTAGTGGCATCAGCTGCCTGTTTTTATACCCCTGACGACCTGACGTCAGTCCTGGAGCGACAGCAACCGACGCAGAAATACTAAGTCTCTGGTATTCGGGCCGACTGAGGGATACCTGAAGGCAGATAATCCAAGTGTAATGATTGCAATAGTGAAACACAAAGAACATCTGTATACTCTATGAAGAGAAAAATCACCTATTTGGCTGACCAAAGAGTTTAAAGTGGGAGAAAACATCTGGTAGCTCCTTTGTGTGAGCCCTGATGACTTAGGATTGGGGTGGGGGTGGTGCCTGCTTTCCACCTTTTGTCATTTTTCAAACCCTTCTTAAGCCTTTCATAGTATGGTTCCCTAGGAGGAACAGAATCCAAGTAGGATAAAGAGGCTTTGTTTTCTTGAGTGCTATTCCTTCTGTAGTAACCCGGCTTAGAGAGTACACATGATAGGGTTGGATGGTGGTTCATCCCCAAGCACTGTAGACATGAGGTTTTTTTAAAACCCCTTTAATCCCAGTGGAGAGTAATTGCCCATGAGATACTACTGGGTGCCTCACCCACTTGAATAGGTATCACTATTGTCCTTACTTCTAAGAGTAGCTGCTTTCACTGATGTCCTTCAAGAATGCAACTGCAGTCATAACATATGGGTTGTCCTGCCTCAGGCAGCCCTTGGTCGGCCGGATTCCAAAGTCTGGGTCCGACGTCGGCTGATGTCGCATTTCTCTCCGACGTCAGAGCGGCTGGAGTATATAAGCATCAGCCGACGCCATCTTCTTCAGTCTTTCTTGCCGCGCGGTGCCCGAAGCAGAAGCAGTTCGCAAGTGCCGGTCGGTCAGCTCCTGTATTCTTCAAACCAAGTCATCAAAAGCTAAGTACCCCGTTGGGGACCTTTTCTTGCCTCAGCCGATGTCAGAAATTACTGAAAAAGTAAATAATTGTTTGTCTTGTGGTAAACCAAATACCTCATAAGGATTTCCACTCTTACTGCCTCCCTTGCCTTGGCCCAGACCACGACGTCTCGGCATGTGCCGCCTGTGCTCGCTTCAATAAGCGCACTCTCAGGCGCTGGGCGGAGTTCGCTGAAGACTTTTTCGGCGAAAAATTTGATTATACAATGCCGTCGGAACAACCGACAACGCAGACTCCTAAGAAACGAAAAGACCGGGACCAACATCTTCGGCCCGCGTCTTCCACCGACACCACGCCAAAACTAACCGTGAGTGCCCCGGTTCCTTCTGAGGCGGTTATTCCACCGCTCCGAACTGAAGACACCGCATTACCGATACCTCCGATACCGGAGGCCACTCAGACGCCAATTATTGATTTTCCTCCGGATACTGAAACCGAGGAAATGCCCGAGACCATTGCTGTTGATAAGGTCACTCCTGCACATGGAGCGGCTAGGCCTCCCATGTCCATGTCTATCAAGGCCTACACACGTGCTAAGGCAGCCAGCAAGTCCAAGCATCTTACTGCTAAAACCTTACCTCAGCCTACTCCTGAAACTCAAATCATGTCTATGGCCGCAGATTTAATTTCCCTGATCAGAGGTTCCCAGTCCCATCCTGAGAGAGGATCCCAGCCTCCTCCTGATAAGAGGCCCAGGGTTGAACCCTCTGACCCTCTTCCTTCAGATGAAGATTCTGAGGACTCTGTTCACTCCGAAAGCCAGGAAGAGCCCTTCCAGACCTATGAGGATTCAGAAGCAGAGGACTCCATTCCCTCGGCCTCTCCTCCTGAGGATATTTCTTTTGGGGAAGTTCTGCATTCCATGAGGGAGCATTTTAAGTGGCAAGGCCAGGAATATTCAGATTCCAGAAAGCGCCTTCGAACCTTCCTTAAAAAGCCCCAACACAGACCCTTAGCTATACCTCCTGTGCTTGATGTTTTGGATGATTTATACTCTGACTCCAGTGTTACCCCTGATACTCTTCCTCCTGCTCCTGTCAAGCCTGACAGATGAGACCATTCTCATTTCTTTAGGGCCCATGCTGTTGATTTAGAAACAATTTCCCAGGGGCCTAAAGGGGTTTCAGCTACCACCTCCAAAAACCCTTTGCCTTCCGACAGGGAAGCAAGGTCCTTAGAGAGATGGGGGAAGAAGGTTTACACCTCCACTACTTTATCTATGAGAGCTCTCAATTGTCTCTTTCACATGTTTCAATATCAGGATTTCCTGTCAGATGATTTACAGAAAAGATTGGCCTCTCCTGAACCTTTAGATAGGAAGTCTTTGCAGGAGGCTGTGCATAATTCTCAGCAGGTTAGCAATCACTTTCTACAGTGTGGATATGATGCATTGGAGGCTTCATGTAGGGCAGCTATGACAGGGGCGGTCATTCGTAGACATGCATGGTTAAAAGAACAACCTTTACCAGATCATGTTAAGGCAAAACTTCCTGACGCACCCTTGGAAAAGAATAAGCTTTTTGGTGCTAATGCTAAAGATGTGTTAAAGTCCATTGAGGAAAAAGCCAAGTCAGTTCAGACAGTCAAAGATTTCCTCCAGGTTCAGCTGCCCAGATTCAGCAGGAACTGGCCTTCTAAAAACTGGTCCTTTCCTAATCCTGAAAGATTTCAAAGGGGCAAAAACAGGCGTGCCCAAGGAAGAGGGCAATACAGAGGATCCTACAGGGGACGACAATGGCAACCAGTAAACCAAAGAAGTGACACAGGGGTTTCTCCTGCCCCGCAGGGACAATCTCAATGACTTTCTTCTAGTTCCGCTAACCAAGGAGCAAACAGAAGCTCCTTTGGGCGGAAAGTTATCTTTGTTTTCAAAAAATTGGCACAAACTGACAAAAGACAAATGGATTTTGGACATTATAGACCACGGTTACAGGTTCCATTTTCATACCTTGCCAAGAAAACAAGGCATGCCAAACCTTCCACAAAATCAGAGGGCAGAGGCTATCAAGCAAATTTCTCTGCTTGCTCAGATCAAAGCAATAGAAAAAGTTCTACAACAGGAACAAGGTCAGGGGACGACAATGGCAACCAGTAAACCAAAGAAGTGACACAGGGGTTTCTCCTGCCCCGCAGGGACAATCTCAATGACTTTCCTCTAGTTCCGCTAACCAAGGAGCAAACAGAAGCTCCTTTGGGCGGAAAGTTATCTTTGTTTTCAAAAAATTGGCACAAACTGACAAAAGACAAATGGATTTTGGACATTATAGACCACGGTTACAGGTTCCATTTTCATACCTTGCCAAGAAAACAAGGCATGCCAAACCTTCCACAAAATCAGAGGGCAGAGGCTATCAAGCAAATTTCTCTGCTTGCTCAGATCAAAGCAATAGAAAAGTTCCACAACAAGAACAAGGTCAGGGTTTTATTCAAGACTGTTCCTTGTTCCAAGAAAAGAAACTCAATGGAGACCAATACTGGACTTGTCCGCTTTAAACACTTTTCTCATAGTACCAAAGTTCAAAATGCTGACTCTACAGCAACTCCTTCTCATGCTGGGCAAGGGTCTTGGCTGATTACTCTGGACCTCAAGGAGGCATACCTGCATGTCCCTATCAGACACAGCTGCAGAAGATACCTCAGATTTCTTGCAGGGCCAGAGCATTATCAATTCTCAGCATTGCCATTTGGCTTATCTACTGCCCAGAATATTCACAAATGCCTGGCATCAGTAATTGCTCATTGCATGCTCCAGGGATTCAAATCTACCCTACCTGGACGATTGCCTCATACAAGCGGACAACAAACTAACCTTGACAAAAAACTTGAATTATGTCATACACTTGCTACAGGCTCTGGGATACACAGTCAACTTTCAAAAGTCAAGACTTAAGCCATCCCAGCAAATAACCTTCTTAGGAGCCAAACTAGACACAGCCTCTCAAATGGCTTACCTGACAGAAGACAAGCAAAAGAAGTTAACCCATTACTTCAAAAGTTTAGCAAAGCTCACCCAGATGACTGCAAGGAGTTTCCTACAGGCCCTGGGTTACATGGCATCCTGCATTCTCCTGGTTCCATTAGCAAGATTACACATGAGAAAGCTTCAATGGTACTTAAAAAGCTTATGGTCTCAACACAGCAACAACCTAGAAGCAACTATTCCACTCATTCCATGTCTTCAAAAGGAATTTCTATGGTGGGCCACAGTAAGCCAGTCAAACACAGGTATGTCGTTCAAAAAACCTCAGATAACACAGACCATGACCACAGATGCCTCAGACCTTGGATGGGGGGCGCACATGGAGGGCAGATGTATTCAAGGGCAATGGTCTCCAAAGGAAACACATCTGCATATCAACCAAAAAGAAATGCTAGCAGTAATGCATGCCATTGAGGCCTTTGGACAACAACTTCAACAAGGCCACCTACTAATACGGACAGACAACACCACTGTGACGTGGTACATAAACAAGCAGGGGGGCACTCATTTTTACCCCCTTTGCAGACTGACAATGAATCTTTGGGAAAAATCACTGGGTCTAAACATACAGTTACAATCCCAGTTTGTTCCAGGCAAAGACAATGTTCTGGCGGACAGTCTAAGCAGGAATTTCCTAGACCCCCACGAATGGAGGCTACATCCAGACATCTTTATACGACTCACCTCGACATGGGGCAGGCCGGACGTAGACCTATTTGCCTCCCACCTCAATCATCACTTACAAAAGTTCTGCTCAAGGACATATCATCCACAAGCATGGAAAATAGATGCCCTCTCATTCAACTGGAGCTCCCTGATAATTTATGCATTTCCACCTCTGCCACTGATGACCACAGTATTATTAAAGATCAAAGCAGAGCAGCCGAAGGGGATCCTAATAGCTCACTTCAGGACAGTTCATCCCAACATCCAGACGCTACAGCTAACAGCTTGGGAAATCCCATAAATAACCTCAATTTACCTCTCTCCAAGGAAGTTCAGCGGATACTAACAGAAGCCCGCAGACCATCCACCAGAAAGGCTTACTCAGCCAAATGGAAGAGATTCAGCATTTGGAATACCAACAAGGGTCATGATGCCTCACTTTTGAGCATTCCTCTCATTCTGGAATACTTGGCAGATATGCTACATAACGGACTCTCATACTCTTCCATAAAAATACATGCTTCAGCTATCTCAGCTAGATACAACACTGATCCACCTGTGTTTTCACATCCTTTGTTAAGGCAATTTCTTAGAGGAATCAAGAATATAAAGCCCCCAAGAAAGGCACCAGTACCAGCTTGGGACCTCAATTTTGGCCTAGAAAAATTGACTCTACCTCCCTTCGAGCCAGCAGCTTCTGTGGATTTACAATTTCTTTCCTGGAAGACAGCTTTCCTGCTGGCCATTACCTCAGCAAGAAGGGTTATGAATTACAGGCCTTAATGGCAATACCACCGTTCATAACTTTCACAGAGACAGGGTCTCCTTACGAACCAACCCTACCTTTCTGCCAAAAGTGGTATCTAGGGTTTCTTTAAATCAAGCAATTCACCTGCCTACTTTCTTCCCAATCCTGAGAACAAAGGGGAAAGACTGTTACATACCTTGGACATACACAGACAACTTCGCTACTACCTAGACAGAACCAAGACCAGTAGGAAGTCTGATCAGCTTTTGTAGCTTACGCCCTGAGTACAAGGAAAAGCAATTTCCAAACAGACAATTTCAAAATGGATTGGACATTGCATCAGATTCTGTTATTCCTTCCATGGAAAGTGTGTGCCAGCCAATGTCAGACCACACTCCACCAGAGCTACAGCCACCTCTACAGCTTTTTTAAGAGGGGTGCCTACAAAAGACATTCTAGAAGCTGCTACATGGAGCTCCGTGCATACATTTTCCAAACACTACAACCTCCCTTTATATTCCAGATCCAGAGCAGGCTTTGCTTCAGCAGTCCTGCAGGGATTGATAGCTACACCATCCTTTTCTTAGAGCATACCACCTCCCCCAGCTAAGGTATTCAACCCATATGTTATGACTGCAGTTGCATTCTTGAAGGACATAGTACAGTTTTGTACCTACCATAAATGTAGATGTCCGATAGATATGCAACTGCTGTTGGGTTTTCCCTCCCTCCTTCCCCTCTATGCCTTGGGTCCACTCCTCTCCCTGTTATCCTTAGCTGGGGATATCTGTTATGGTGTATCTGTTTATTGCTTATTTATTGTCTGGAAACCTATTATTGTCTTCCAATTTGATTACAGCCTTCCTTGGAGGGCACCTGGCATCTGGGGCAAGAAACACTGAAGAAGATGGCGTCGGCTGATGCTTATATACTCCAGCTGCTCTGACGTTGGAGAGAAATGCGACATCAGCCGACGTCGGACCCAGACTTTGGAATCCGGCCGACCGAGGGCTGCCTGAGGCAGGACAACCCATATGTTATGACTGCAGTTGCATATCTATCGGACATCTCCATTTATGGTAGGTACAAAACTGTACTTTTTCTTGCTTAGGCTACCATTTCTTAGGATTGGTTGTGGCAGCCTTCTGTTTTATTTTTCTGGAGTCGGGCCATTTTGGGTTGGTGTTTCTAATTAGTCTTGTATGTGATCTTGTGATTGTAGTTATCTGGCCACTTGTTTAAAATGTTGCCTTATTTCACTTTGCATATATTTCACTTTGCATATATATATATATATATATATATATATATTACACATTTCATGCCATTTAAGTATTGATACAGAGATATTTGTGCATTTTATATGAAATTTTATGATCTAGGCTGTGCCGGTAGTTCAAGTACCTTACTAAAGCCTTGTAATTTATGTAGCATTCAGTGCGCATATACTACCATACCAGGCCTATGTTACTTTTGCATTTTTTTATTTATATATTTCTTTTTAATTTTTCTGTATTCTTGGTTGTACTGTCTTCAATCCTACTTCTGCTACCTTCATCCATTCTGTTCTTGCTGTATTTGCCCCCTTTCCCATTTCGTAAGGTGAAATTTCCTGAAACACCTTCAGTTCTAGCTCTTTCCAGTTGAATTTATTAGTTCTTTATAGTGGACTTCCACTTTTTTGTAATTTCTTTCTTTGATAAGGTTATAATTTTGTGCTTGGAAACTCCATTATATTTAAGTGGTACTCTCCTTTTACCACTTCTGCCCCCTTTCCTATCCCTCTGTTGATTAATCCTTGCAAGTCTCTCTTAAAGGTAGCTAAGCTGCTAATTTCCCATAAGATGTGCCTCTAATCTCATTACTCCTTGCTGGCATCTCCAGCAGTTTCTGTCACTCATGGGGAACATCCTATTTTATTCTGTCTGGAGTCTAAAAAAAGTTATGAGGACAGTCCCATCCAAGCATTTTGAATTTTCAAGATTTGATGACCTTATTTAAATGGAAACAATTCCCTCCATGGTTCTGCTGCCATTTCTGTGTCTGCTGTCTACATATTTATCCATTTCCCAATGTCTCTCTTTTTGTTGTCTTGCACCAGTGCCCTGTATAATCTGCTCAGTATTTTTTTAATTTTCTTCTGGTGTTTTAGCTTGTATAATTATCTCATTTATCTTGGCCCTCTGGAGCCATTTCCTTCGTATTTCTTTGTCAGAGTTCTCCATGACTTTCAGTAGCCCCCTATATCTTAGTAATTTTGCCGGTGCTGGGTGGAGGATGTCTCTAAATTTCTCCCATGACATTACCTTGCTTTCTTTTCTGATCTGCTCCCAAGATAGAATTTTTCCTGTCACAACCTCTAAGCTCTTTATCTCTCTTGCTATGTACTATTTTATGCACAACTCCTGAGAGACTTGCCTGGCTGCAAACATCTGCATTAGAAGCTGAAGCTAAGTGAAACTTGCAGTAGTGCATTTAATATTTGTTACGTACAAACCTGCAGTTTTAAAAGTACTGTATTTTCTTTTTTTCTGTTTCCTAATTGTGTGTTTCTGAACAGTGTGCTCTGTGTCTGTTTGCTATAGAGGGGCTGGTGTTATCACTTCTTTATCTGATATTTAATAGCCTAGAGGGATTCCTCTGTACTTTAAGTGCTAGCCAAAAGTTTGAGAAATCGTTGTCTGCTCAACTCCTGAGAGACTTGCTTGGCTGCAAACATCTGCATTATACAACGATCCCCATTAATATTCCAAAACGCACGCTGATTGGTCAGCGTGGACACTGTAAATCAGAGTTATAGTAATGGAAAAGGTCCGTCGCCCGGACTTTTTCCATTAGTATTACTTTTTTGTTTTTTTTTTACAGCAACTGAGAACGCAAGATCTCTGATGTTCATCGTGTTTCACTGTTGCAGTCATTACAGTTGGGTTATCCTGCTGGCAGGCTACCCGCAGTCGGCCTGAATTCCAAATCTTGGTCCGGCGTCGGTTGCTGTCGCCTCTTCCTGACGTTAGTGCGCCAGGGGTATAAAAGATGCAGCCGACACCATTTTCTCCAGTCTTTCTTGCCGCGCGGTGCCCGAAGCAAAAGCAGTTTGCAAGTGCCAGTCGGCCGACTCCTAAGATTTTCGTGTTGAATTTCAGATCCAAGTCTTCATTAAAACGAAGTACTGCTGGGAAACTTTTTCCTGCTCCAGACCGATGTCAAAAAAAGTTAATAATTGTATTTCTTGTGGGAAGCAAATACCTCATAAGGACTTTCATTCCTATTGTATTCCTTGCCTAGACCCTGACCCCAACGCTGCTAATTGTCGGTTCTGTGTTAGATTTAACCAACGCACTATTAAGCGTCGGTACGATTTTGCATTTCACTATTTTGGCAGAAGATTTAATTACACTATGCCATCGGATAGCCATCCGACTACTGCATTTCACAAGAAATGCAAAGAAAAAGAAAAGGACGAGCATCCGAGATCCAAAACTGACGACAGGGCTTCTTCTAAGCCAGTCGCCGGTTCTCAGTGAGGTGCTTTCGCAGCCCCTGACGCCCGCTACTTTAGAGCCAGAGGTCGCTACCAACTCCCACATGGAGCTGACTAGGCCGCTGGAGACTCAAGGTATTGGAACTTCGGAAGCTATTCCCTCAAATGGGTCCAGAGCTGCTGAGCAGGCATCAGCTTCTGAGGGTGTTTTCAGGCCTGCATAGTTGTATGTAAAATTGACCAGCTTCAAAGGCAAAGATTAAAGCACCTTTAAAGACAAAGAAACAAGTACAACAGCCACATGGACAGGCCTCCATGCCTAAAAAACAGATGCTGAAAATGGCCGAAGACCTAATTACTTTGATCAGGGGTTCCCATCCCCCTCCTGATAAGAGGCCTAGGCAAGAGACGGAACATGAATCTTCAGATCAGGTTTCCATTTCTTCTGATTCCTCTTCTGATCAGGAATACTCTGTCCCTCCCTATGAGGATTCTGATGCTGAAGAATCTATCCCTTCAGCCTCTCCTCCAGAGGATTACTCTTTTGGGGAAACTCTGCATATACCATGAGGGAGCATTTCCACTGGGAGAGCCAGGATTATTCAGAATCTAAGAAAAGGCTCAGAGACTTCTGTTTACTTACCTCAGCACAGGCCCCTTGCTATTCCACCTGTGTTAGACATTGTAGATGATGTTTTTTCAGAGTCCAGTCTGACTCCTGACTCCTGTCTCCAGCTCCTGTTAAGCCAGACAGATACTACCGGGTTCCTGATTCACATAAATTTATTTATAAAAACCCTGCTGCTGACCCAGAAACTTTCTCTCAGGGTCCCAAAGGGGTCAAGGCTTCCACTGCAAAAAACCCTACCCCCTCTGACAGGGATTCTAGAGCACTGGACAGATGTGGAAAAAAGATTTACACTTCTGCAACCTTGGCTATAAGGGCTTTAAATTGTCGGTTTCATATGCTTAAGTATCAGCAATATATTATGTCACTGCTAAAACAGAAAATGTTGATAAATTCTGAATGTGCAGAAAACAAAGAAATGCAGGATTTATTGCATGCAGCTGAACAAGTTGGAAAACATACTTTGCAATGTGGATTTGATTCTTTGGAGGCCTCCTGCAGGGACGCTGTTACGGGTTCTGTCATCATGAGAGGCATGCTTGGTTAAAAGAACAGAATTTGCCTGATCATGTTAAAGCAAAATTATTAGATGCTCCATTACAGCATGATACTTTGTTTGGTGTTAAAGCAGAGGAGGATTTGAAGAAAATGGAGGACAAAGCAAAATCTATGCAAACAGTCAAGGATTTCTTACAGGTACAGCCTCCAAGATTTAGCAGACACTGGCCTACAAAGAAGCCGCAAAGGGATAGATTACAGACGCCCTAGAGGCAGATCCCAGCCCCAAGGCACATACAGGTATAAACAATGGGGTGCTTCTTCCTCCAAAAGCGGAGAAGACAAATCACAGCCATACAGGAAATGGTCCCAATGACTTTCCCCTGCCTTCGCTTAAGCACTCTAATGGCAGCACCATTAGGGGAAAACTAGCACTTTTTCATCAAAATTGGCACATAATAACCCAGGATAAATGGGTCTTGAACATAGTGTCACAAGGCTACAAGTTTCACTTTCATACCCTGCCAAGGGCACACGGTTTGCCAGGCCTGCCAAAACATCAATGGGCAGAGGCACAGAAGCAAGTTTCATCCTCCTGGACATGAGGGCCATTCAGCAAGTACCAGAGTAAGAGCAGGGACAAGGATTTTACTCAAGACTGTTCTTGGTGCCCAGAAAGGACAAAGCCTGGAGACCAATACTGGGCCTATCAATTCTAAACACATATCTGGATATTCCAAAATTCAAAATGTTGACGCTGCAGTAGCTTCTGCCCATGCTGGGCAAGAAGGCTTGGCTTGTGACCTTAGACATAAGAGGCATACCTGCATGTCCCAGTCAGACAATGATACAGAAGATACCTCAGATTCATAGCTGGCTCAATGCACTACCAATTCTCTGCACTGCCCTTTGGCTTATCTACTGTGCCCAGGGTCTTCACAAAATGCCTGGTTCCAGTAATTACATTTTGCAGACAGAGGAATACAAATATATCCTTACTTAGACAACTGCCTCATTCAAGCAGAGAACAAGGACATTCTACTACAGCATCTGGCTTTTGTAAAAAGATTGCTAACATGCCTAGGGTACACAGTAAATGAAAAGAAATCAAAACTAGTACCCTCTCAAGAGATAATATTCCTGGGTGCAAGCTTAAATACAACTGCCCAGCTGGCCTATCTCACGCCAGACAAACAAAGACAACTGACTACTTATTTCAGACTGTTGGCAACAAAGGCCCAGTTATCTGCAAGAAAAATTCTGCAGGCTTTGGGCTTCATGGTGTCCTACATTCTGCTAATTCCATATGCAAGACTGCATATGAGGAAACTTTAGTGGTATCTAAAAAGTGTTTGGACTCAACATTGCCACAGCCTGGAAACAACAATTACCCTTATTCCCTGCCTGCAACAGGAGTTTCGATGGTGGGCAAAGGCCTGTCACCACAACAAGGGGCAGCCAATCACTTTACCCTCAGCCAGGCAGACATTAACAACAGATGCATCAGATTATGCCTGGGGGGCCCACATGGCAGGAAGATGTATTCAGGGTACATGGTCCGCAAGCCAAATGCATCTACATATCAATCAAAAAGAGATGCTAGCTGTTCAGAATGCCCTGACAGCCTTCAAGGGTCAACTTCATCCGGGACAACTACTGATAAAGATGGACAATACTACAGTCATGTGGTATATAAACAAGCAGGAGGAACTCATTCCTATCCCCTTTGCAGACTAGCCATGACTTTGTGGGACACAGCATTGACTTAACAAGTACATCTGCAGACACAATTCCTGCCAGGAAAGATAAATACTCTGGCAGACGAACTAAGCAGATACCTCATGGATCCCCAAGAGTGGAAATTGGATCCGCAAGTCTTCAGCTTGATAACAAGGAAATGGGGATGCCCGGACATAGATCTATTTGCCTCCCTCACAACTGCCAACTACAGACATTCTGCACAAGGACTTATCACAAGCAAGCATGGAAAGTGGATGCTCTACCTTTCAGCTGGAAAAACTTAACAGTATATGCCTTTCCTCCACTGCCTCTCCTTCCCAAGGTACTCCTAAAGGTCAGACAAGAGAAGCCAAAAATGCTACTGATTGCCCCAGACTGGCCCCCAGCACTGGTACCCAATCCTAAGGAACCTGTCTCAATGCCCTGCCTGAATATTACCTCAAATTCCTTACTTACTGTCCCAACAAAACAATCAGATCCTGCACAGCCAACTCAATACTTTAAATCTGGAAGCATGGCGGATAATGTAGTTATTCAAAACACCCTCTTTGTAAAGGGGTGATGGATGTTATTTTGGAGGCCAGGAGGCCTAGTACCAGAAAATCTTATGCTGAGAAATGGAAGAGATTCTGTGCTTGGAACCAGGCACAAGGAATTGAGACGACTGTACCAAATATTCCTCAGATTTTGCAATACTTAACTGAGATGTTGGACAAAGGCCTATTCTTTTCATCTATTTAAGATTCATGCCCCTGCCATTTCAGCTCATTACAATACAGAGCCACCTATTTTTTTCTCATCCTTTACTAAGGCAGTACCTCACGTGCCAAAATTTAAGGCCTCCAAGGAGATCACCAATACCTGCATGGGACCTCAATTATGTCTTGGAAAAACTCACCCTGCCTCCTTTTGAGCCAGCCTACAGGTGACATTAAATTTTTATCTTGGAAAACAGCTCTGCTCCTAGCAATAACCTCTGCAAGACGAGTCTCAGAGCTACAGGCACTCATGCCTGTGGAACCTTTTATCATTTTCCATCCAGATAGGGTTTCTCTGAGGAGAAACCCGACATTTATGCCTAAAGTAGTGTCCAGTGTGGCCCTTAACCAAACTATTCACTTGCATACCTTTTATCCAAACCCACAGAATAAGGGTGAGAGACTTATGCATTCTTTGGACATACACAGACAGCTGCGCTTCTACTTGGACAGAACTACTTTCCCATCTTCAGTTCTGTCTAAAACTACCAAGTTTCTAAGGCCAAGACTATGTGCTACACCTAAAAAACAGACTACCAAAGCTCATGCACTTGCTCCCTTGCCACAACATCAAATGCTTAAAATAGCAGAAGACTTTATTATGCTGATTAGGGGAAGTCAGCCTTCCCCTGCTAATAGAAAGAGACCTGTCAACAGACCAAGAGTCAGAAGACTCTGAGGTATCTGATTATAAAGACATGCCCTTATCTGCTTATGAGGATTCAGATGCAGAGGAATCCATTCCGTCAGCTTCTCCTCCAGTGGATTTTTCTTTTGGTGAAACCTTGCATACTTTAAGAGAGCATTTCCACTGGGAATGCCAAAACTATCCTTAGTCCAAAAAGAGACTCAAGAGAATTTCTAGATTTGCCACAACATAGGCCTTTAGCAGTACCCCCAGTCATGGATGTTGTGGTTGATGTCTTTATGGAATCCAGTTTAACTCCTGAAACTTTACCCCCTGTTCCTAGGAAACCAGACTGGTACTACAGAATACCTGACTCTCTCAAATTCCTTTTCAAAAATCCTACTGCTGACCCAGAGGTCATCTTCCAGGGGCCTAAAGGTATCAAAGCAATTACAGCTAAGAATCCCACCCCTTCGGACAGGGATTCCAAAGCTTTGGACAGATGGGGTAAGAAAGTAAATACCTCTGCAACTCTTGCCATTAGGGCTTTGAATTGTCAGTTTCACATGCTGAAGTGCCAACAACATATTATGGAACTCATTAAGTAAAAAATAGCTACCTTTACAGACTGTGCAGAAAATAAAGAATTGCTTGAGTTTATGCATTCTGCAAGCCAAGTCAGCAAGCATACATTGCAGTGTGGCTTTGACGCCCTTGAAGCATCTTGCCAGGGCAGCAGCCACTGGTTCTGTACTGAGAAGGCATGCTTGGCTTAAGGAGCAGACCTTGCCACACCATGTCAAATCAAAGTTATTAGACAATCCTTTGAACAAGGACAACTTGATTGGCACCAAAGCAGAAGAGGTTCTTAAAAAGATGGAAGAAGAATCTAAATCTATGCAGACAAAGAATTCTTGCAAGTACACCCTCCTAGATTCAGTAGGCATTGCCTCTCAAAACATTTTTCCTTTCGAGCCCCCTCAAAGCCATCTCAAACTAGACCCAGGGGAAACAGACCCCCAGACTACAGTCTCAGGGTATGCAGAGATCTAAGCAATGGAGTGCCTCCACCTCTAAAGCAGGGAGTGCTAAAGCACCCCCTTACATAAAGAATTCCCAGTGACTTCTCAACTCCCCACCTCTGCCCAACTGCTTGTGCCCCTAGGAGGAAAACTTGCCCTACATGCAAAAAACTGGATTTCCATCACCAAAGACCGACGGGTCCTCAACATTGTATCCCAGGGGTACAAATTTTACTTCCACTCACTGCCAACCCCAAAAGAGTTCACAGATCTTCCTCCAAACCAGTGGACAGAGGCACAAAACCAAGTTCAATCCCTACTCTATAAGGGCAATTCAGCCTCTTTCTGCAGAACAGATAGGTCAAGGATTCTCTTCCAGACTTTTCCTATTACCCAGAAAAGAGGGCACTTGGTGCCCAATCCTAGATCTTTCAATTCTCAACAACTTCCTGGTGGTGCCAAAAATTCAAAATGCTCACCCTGCAGTAGCTTCTACCTATGCTAACCAAAGATACCTGGTTAGTCACCCTAGACTTAAAAAAAAGCCTATCTGCACATCCTTATAAGGGAGTCATGCAGGAAATATCTACGCTTCAGGGCAGGATCTGTGCATTATCAGTTTTCTGCACTTCCCTTGGACTTATCCACTGCTCCCAGAGTATTCACAAAATGCCTGGCTTCAGCCATTGCTTACTGCAGGCAGAGAAATATTCAAATTTACCCATACTTGGACGACTGCCTGATTCAGGCAGACAGTCAGGAAATGCTGTTGCAGCACCTGACATTTGTAGAAAAACTTTTAACCTCCCCGGGGTACACCATCAATGAAAAGTAATCAGAACTAGTCCCCAGTCAAAAGATTGTATTCCTGGGAGCAAGCTTGGACACGGCATCCCAGATCTCATTCCTCACTCCAGAAAAACAAGCCTATCTAACAGACTAATTTACTCAAATGGCCACCAGAACCCAGCTATCTGCAAGGAAAATCCTGCAGGCCCTAGGGTTTATGGCCTCATGCAGCCTACTAATTCCATATGCCAGACTGCATATGAGGAAACTTCAGTGGTACTTAAAAAGTCTTTGGTGCCAACATTCTCAGGACCTGGAAACCGTCATTCCTATAATTCTCTGTCTAAGGACAGAGTTTCTTTGGTTGGCAGCAGCATGCAATCACAACAAGGGACTGCCCTTTACTCAATCCCACGCCGCCCAGACCCTAACCACAGATGCATCAGACTATGCCTGGGGGGAGAACACATGGACGGCAAGTGCATTCAGGGCCACTGGAGCCCAAATCTGATTCATCTGCACATCAACCGAAAAGAGATGCTAGCTGTGCAGCACGCTGTGACAGCTTTCATATCCCTACTCTCACCAGGACACCTGCTAATAAAAACAGACAACACCACAGTTATGTGGTACATCAACAAGCAGGGGGAACCCACTCTGCAGGCTAGCCATAGCCCTGTGGAACACGGCCTTGGACATGCAGGTCCATCTGCAAGCTCAATTCCTGCCAGGCAAACAAAACTCACTGGAAGATGACTTGAGCAGAAATCTCCTAGACCCACACGAGTGGCAAATAGAGCCCAGCACCTTCAACCTTCGTATTCAGAAATGGGGGACCTCAGAGGTGGATCTCTTTGCCTCCCCCTGCAATCACCAGCTCAGCAAATTCTGCACCAGGACACATCACAGCAGGACCTGGAAAGTGGATGCCCTATCCTTCCAGTGGGTAAATCTCTGTCTATGCCCCCCCTGCCCCTTCTGTCAAGAGTATTGCTCAAGATAAGACAGGATAGACCAAGGACAGTTCTGATTGCCCTGGACTGGCCACGCCAGCACTGGTACCCACTCCTGCGCAGCCTGTCACCGGTGCCACCCTGGTGTCTATACCTGAACCCAACCCTGCTCTCTCAGCAGGGGGACATATCTTGCATCCACAACTACAAACCCTAAATCTTGCAGCCTGGCTTATTCCTTGACCTCTCCCCAGTAACCAGCCTAAGCAAGCAGGTGCTGGATGTCATTCTTGAAGACAGAAGACAAAGTACAAGGAAATCCTATGCTGATAAGTGGAAAAGTTACTGCTCCTAGATTCAGTCTAAAGGAGAGGACACACCTCTGCCCTCCTTGCCTCTAATCCTGAATTACTAACAGATCTACTCCACAGAGACCTATCCTTCTCCTCCATTAAGATCCATGCCTCTGCCATTTCTGCTCATTACAACACTGAGCCACCTCTCTTCTCTCACCCTCTTATCAAACATTTCCCGAAAGGGGCAACCAATTTAAGGCCACCTAGGATAGCACCCACCCCTGCTTGGGACCTTAACTTTGTACTGGAAAAGCTTATGCTACCCCCCCCCCCTTGAGCCTGCAGCATCAGCAGAGTTAAAATTCCTCTCTTGAAAAACAGCCTTGCTTCTGGCCATCACTTTAGCTAGAAGAGTGTCTGAGCTACAAGCACTTACGGCTGTGAAACCCTTCATTATTTTCCATGCTGACAGGGTTTCCCTCAGGACTTTAACCCTTCCTTTATGCCTAAAGTGGTGTCCAGTGTGGCTCTTAACCAGTCTATCCATTTGCCAATTTTCTTCCCTAATCCTCAAAATAAAGGGGAAAGGATCCTGCACTCCCTGGACATGCACAGACAGCTCAGATTCTACTTTGGTAGGACTAAGCCCTTCAGGAAATCTGACCAGTTACTAGTCAGCTTTGCACCAGGGGCCGAGGGCAAGGCTATTTCAAAGCAAACAATTTCCAAATGGATAGCACACTGCATCCATTTCTGCTACAAGCACCATAGGAAACTAACCTCTCAGGGGTCAGAACACACTCCTCTAGAGCAACGTCAACCTCTACAGCATTCCTCAGGGGAATCCCTACCAGGGACATCCTGGAAGCTGCTCCCTGGAGTTCTGTACACACCTTCACCAAACATTACCACCTGCCTATCTTTTCCAAATCCAGGGCGGGTTTTGCAACAGCAGCCCTGCAAGGCATACTAGCCAGCCCCAACTCTTCTTGACTGCCTCCACCCTTCTTCAACTTTGGGAATCTACCCAAGTGTGATGACTGCAACAGTGAAACATGAAGAACATACTACCATTATGTACACTGTGCGAGTGTATTCACTGTTGCAGCCCTGGTTTCCCTTCCTCCAGCCCCCTTGTCTCCCTCTCTCCCCACAATATGTCTATTACTCACCCCTTTTAGGGGCATTGGTATTGGTATTTACTTTTTACTGGTGGTGTTTTCCCCACTATAACGTATCTCCTATTTGGTGGTCTCCTGAGATTTGGTGCAAGAAAAACTGATGATGTGGCATCGGCTGCCTGTTTTTATACCCCTGACGACCTGACGTCAGTCCTGGAGCGACAGCAACCGATGCAGAAATACTAAGTCTCTGATATTCGGGCCGACTGAGGGATACCTGAAGGCAGATAATCCAAGTGTAATGATTGCAATAGTGAAACACAAAGAACATCTGTATACTCTATGAAGAGAAAAGTCACCTATTTGGCTGACCAAAGAGTTTAAAGTGGGAGAAAACATCTGGTAGCTCCTTTGTGTGAGCCCTGATGACTTAGGATTGGGGTGGGGGTGGTGCCTGCTTTCCACCTTTTGTCATTTTTCAAACTTTTCTTAAGCCTTTCATAGTATGGTTCCCTAGGAGGAACAGAATCCAAGTAGGATAAAGAGGCTTTGTTTTCTTGAGTGCTATTCCTTCTGTAGTAACCCGGCTTAGAGAATACACATGATAGGGTTGGACGGTAGTTCATCCCCAAGCACTGTGGACGTGAGGTTTTTTTAAAACCCCTTTAATCCCAGTGGAGAGTAATTGCCCATGAGATACTACTGGGTGCCTCACCCACTTGAATAGGTATCACTATTGTCCTTACTTCTAAGAGTAGCTGCTTTCACTGTTTTCTTGCTTAGGCTACCATTTCTTAGGATTGGTTGTGGCAGCCTTCTGTTTTATTTTTCTGGAGTCGGGCCATTTTGGGTTGGTGTTTCTAATTAGTCTTGTATGTGATCTTGTGATTGTAGTTATCTGGCCACTTGTTTAAAATGTTGCCTTATTTCACTTTGTGTATATATATACATATATATATATATATATATATATGTATTACACATTTCATGCCATTTAAGTATTGATATAGAGATATTTGGGCATTTTATATAAAATTTTATGATCTAGGCTGTGCCGGTAGTTCAAGTACCTTACTAAAGCCTTGTAATTTATGTAGCATTCAGTGCGCATATACTACCATACCAGGCCTATGTTACTTTTGCATTTTTTTATTTATATATTTCTTTTTAATTTTTCTGTATTCTTGGTTGTACTGTCTTCAATCCTACTTCTGCTACCTTCATCCATTCTATTCTTGCTGTATTTGCCCCCTTTCCCATTTCGTAAGGTGAAATTTCCTGAAACACCTTCAGTTCTAGCTCTTTCCAGTTGAATTTATTAGATCTTTATAGTGGACTTCCACTTTTTTGTAATTTCTTTCTTTGATAAGGTTATAATTTTGTGCTTGGAAACTCCATTATATTTAAGTGGTACTCTCCTTTTACCACTTCTGCCACCTTTCCTATCCCTTTGTTGATTAATCCTTGCAAGTCTCTCTTAAAGGTAGCTAAGCTGCTAATTTCCCATAAGATGTGCCTCTAATCTCATTACTCCTTGCTGGCATCTCCAGCAGTTTCTGTCACTCATGGGGAACATCCTATTTTATTCTGTCTGAGTCTAAAATTTATGAGGACAGTCCCATCCAAGCATTTTGAATTTTCAAGATTTGATGACCTTATTTAAATGGAAACAATTCCCTCCATGGTTCTGCTGCCATTTCTGTGTCTGCTGTCTACATATTTATCCATTTCCCAATGTCTCTCTTTTTGTTGTCTTGCACCAGTGCCCTGTATAATCTGCTCAGTATTTTTTTAATTTTCTTCTGGTGTTTTAGCTTGTATAATTATCTCATTTATCTTGGCCCTCTGGAGCCATTTCCTTCGTATTTCTTTGTCAGAGTTCTCCATGACTTTCAGTAGCCCCCTATATCTTAGTAATTTTGCCGGTGCTGGGTGGAAGATGTCTCTAAATTTCTCCCATGACATTACCTTGCTTTCTTTTCTGATCTGCTCCCAAGATAGAATTTTTCCTGTCACAACCTCTAAGCTCTTTATCTCTCTTGCTATGTACTATTTTATGCTCAACTCCTGAGAGACTTGCCTGGCTGCAAACATCTGCATTAGAAGCTGAAGCTAAGTGAAACTTGCAGTAGTGCATTTAATATTTGTTAAGTACAAACTTGCAGTTTTAAAAGTACTGTATTTTCTTTTTTTCTGTTTCCTAATTGTGTGTTTCTGAACAGTGTGCTCTGTGTCTGTTTGCTATAGAGGGGCTGGTGTTATCACTTCTTTATCTGATATTTAATAGCCTAGAGGGATTCCTCTGTACTTTAAGTGCTAGCCACAAAGTTTGAGAAATCGTTGTCTGCTCAACTCCTGAGAGACTTGCTTGGCTGCAAACATCTGCATTATACAACGATCCCCCATTAATATTCCAAAACGTGCACGCTGATTGGTCAGCGTGGACACTGTAAATCAGAGTTATAGTAATGGAAAAAGGTCCGGTCGCCCGGACTTTTTCCATTAGTATTACTTTTTTGTTTTTTTTTTACAGCAACTGAGAACGCAAGATCTCTGATGTTCATCGTTTTTCACTGTTGCAGTCATTACAGTTGGGTTATCCTGCTGGCAGGCTACCCGCAGTCGGCCTGAATTCCAAATCTTGGTCCGGCGTCGGTTGCTGTCGCCTCTTCCCTGACGTTAGTGCGCCAGGGGTATAAAAGATGCAGCCGACACCATTTTCTCCAGTCTTTCTTGCCGCGCGGTGCCCGAAGCAAAAGCAGTTTGCAAGTGCCAGTCGGCCGACTCCTAAGATTTTCGTGTTCGAATTTCAGATCCGAAGTCTTCATTAAAAACGAAGTACCTCGTTGGGGAAACTTTTTTCCTGCTCCAGACCGATGTCAAAAAAAGTTAATAATTGTATTTCTTGTGGGAAGCAAATACCTCATAAGGACTTTCATTCCTATTGTATTCCTTGCCTAGACCCTGACCCCAACGTTGCTAATTGTCGGTTCTGTGCTAGATTTAACCAACGCACTATTAAGCGTCGGTACGATTTTGCATTTCACTATTTTGGCAGAAGATTTAATTACACTATGCCATCGGATAGCCATCCGACTACTGCATTTCACAAGAAATGCAAAGAAAAAGAAAAGGACGAGCATCCGAGATCCAAAACTGACGACAGGGCTTCTTCTAAGCCAGTCGCCGGTTCTCAGTGAGGTGCTTTCGCAGCCCCTGACGCCCGCTACTTTAGAGCCGCAGGCCGCTACCAACTCCCACATGGAGCTGACTAGGCCGCTGGAGACTCAAGGTATTGGAACTTCGGAAGCTATTCCCTCAAATGGGTCCAGAGCTGCTGAGCAGGCATCAGCTTCTGAGGGTGTTTTCAGGCCTGCATAGTTGTATGTAAAATTGACCAGCTTCAAAGGCAAAGATTAAAGCACCTTTAAAGACAAAGAAACAAGTACAACAGCCACATGGACAGGCCTCCATGCCTAAAAAACAGATGCTGAAAATGGCCGAAGACCTAATTACTTTGATCAGGGGTTCCCATCCCCCTCCTGATAAGAGGCCTAGGCAAGAGACGGAACATGAATCTTCAGATCAGGTTTCCATTTCTTCTGATTCCTCTTCTGATCAGGAATACTCTGTCCCTCCCTATGAGGATTCTGATGCTGAAGAATCTATCCCTTCAGCCTCTCCTCCAGAGGATTACTCTTTTGGGGAAACTCTGCATATACCATGAGGGAGCATTTCCACTGGGAGAGCCAGGATTATTCAGAATCTAAGAAAAGGCTCAGAGACTTCTGTTTACTTACCTCAGCACAGGCCCCTTGCTATTCCACCTGTGTTAGACATTGTAGATGATGTTTTTTCAGAGTCCAGTCTGACTCCTGACTCCCTGTCTCCAGCTCCTGTTAAGCCAGACAGATACTACCGGGTTCCTGATTCACATAAATTTATTTATAAAAACCCTGCTGCTGACCCAGAAACTTTCTCTCAGGGTCCCAAAGGGGTCAAGGCTTCCACTGCAAAAAACCCTACCCCCTCTGACAGGGATTCTAGAGCACTGGACAGATGTGGAAAAAAGATTTACACTTCTGCAACCTTGGCTATAAGGGCTTTAAATTGTCGGTTTCATATGCTTAAGTATCAGCAATATATTATGTCACTGCTAAAACAGAAAATGTTGATAAATTCTGAATGTGCAGAAAACAAAGAAATGCAGGATTTATTGCATGCAGCTGAACAAGTTGGAAAACATACTTTGCAATGTGGATTTGATTCTTTGGAGGCCTCCTGCAGGGACGCTGTTACGGGTTCTGTCATCATGAGAGGCATGCTTGGTTAAAAGAACAGAATTTGCCTGATCATGTTAAAGCAAAATTATTAGATGCTCCATTACAGCATGATACTTTGTTTGGTGTTAAAGCAGAGGAGGATTTGAAGAAAATGGAGGACAAAGCAAAATCTATGCAAACAGTCAAGGATTTCTTACAGGTACAGCCTCCAAGATTTAGCAGACACTGGCCTACAAAGAAGCCGCAAAGGGATAGATTACAGACGCCCTAGAGGCAGATCCCAGCCCCAAGGCACATACAGGTATAAACAATGGGGTGCTTCTTCCTCCAAAAGCGGAGAAGACAAATCACAGCCATACAGGAAATGGTCCCAATGACTTTCCCCTGCCTTCGCCAAGCACGTACCTAATGGCAGCACCATTAGGGGGAAAACTAGCACTTTTTCATCAAAATTGGCACATAATAACCCAGGATAAATGGGTCTTGAACATAGTGTCACAAGGCTACAAGTTTCACTTTCATACCCTGCCAAGGGCACACGGTTTGCCAGGCCTGCCAAAACATCAATGGGCAGAGGCACAGAAGCAAGTTTCATCCCTCCTGGACATGAGGGCCATTCAGCAAGTACCAGAGTAAGAGCAGGGACAAGGATTTTACTCAAGACTGTTCTTGGTGCCCAGAAAGGACAAAGCCTGGAGACCAATACTGGGCCTATCAATTCTAAACACATATCTGGATATTCCAAAATTCAAAATGTTGACGCTGCAGTAGCTTCTGCCCATGCTGGGCAAGAAGGCTTGGCTTGTGACCTTAGACATAAGAGGCATACCTGCATGTCCCAGTCAGACAATGATACAGAAGATACCTCAGATTCATAGCTGGCTCAATGCACTACCAATTCTCTGCACTGCCCTTTGGCTTATCTACTGTGCCCAGGGTCTTCACAAAATGCCTGGTTCCAGTAATTACATTTTGCAGACAGAGGAATACAAATATATCCTTACTTAGACAACTGCCTCATTCAAGCAGAGAACAAGGACATTCTACTACAGCATCTGGCTTTTGTAAAAGATTGCTAACATGCCTAGGGTACACAGTAAATGAAAAGAAATCAAAACTAGTACCCTCTCAAGAGATAATATTCCTGGGTGCAAGCTTAAATACAACTGCCCAGCTGGCCTATCTCACGCCAGACAAACAAAGACAACTGACTACTTATTTCAGACTGTTGGCAACAAAGGCCCAGTTATCTGCAAGAAAAATTCTGCAGGCTTTGGGCTTCATGGTGTCCTACATTCTGCTAATTCCATATGCAAGACTGCATATGAGGAAACTTTAGTGGTATCTAAAAAGTGTTTGGACTCAACATTGCCACAGCCTGGAAACAACAATTACCCTTATTCCCTGCCTGCAACAGGAGTTTCGATGGTGGGCAAAGGCCTGTCACCACAACAAGGGGCAGCCAATCACTTTACCCTCAGCCAGGCAGACATTAACAACAGATGCATCAGATTATGCCTGGGGGGCCCACATGGCAGGAAGATGTATTCAGGGTACATGGTCCGCAAGCCAAATGCATCTACATATCAATCAAAAAGAGATGCTAGCTGTTCAGAATGCCCTGACAGCCTTCAAGGGTCAACTTCATCCGGGACAACTACTGATAAAGATGGACAATACTACAGTCATGTGGTATATAAACAAGCAGGGAGGAACTCATTCCTATCCCCTTTGCAGACTAGCCATGACTTTGTGGGACACAGCATTGACTTAACAAGTACATCTGCAGACACAATTCCTGCCAGGAAAGATAAATACTCTGGCAGACGAACTAAGCAGATACCTCATGGATCCCCAAGAGTGGAAATTGGATCCGCAAGTCTTCAGCTTGATAACAAGGAAATGGGGATGCCCGGACATAGATCTATTTGCCTCCCCTCACAACTGCCAACTACAGACATTCTGCACAAGGACTTATCACAAGCAAGCATGGAAAGTGGATGCTCTACCTTTCAGCTGGAAAAACTTAACAGTATATGCCTTTCCTCCACTGCCTCTCCTTCCCAAGGTACTCCTAAAGGTCAGACAAGAGAAGCCAAAAATGCTACTGATTGCCCCAGACTGGCCCCGCCAGCACTGGTACCCAATCCTAAGGAACCTGTCTCAATGCCCTGCCTGAATATTACCTCAAATTCCTTACTTACTGTCCCAACAAAACAATCAGATCCTGCACAGCCAACTCAATACTTTAAATCTGGAAGCATGGCGGATAATGTAGTCATTCAAAACACCCCTCTTTGTAAAGGGGTGATGGATGTTATTTTGGAGGCCAGGAGGCCTAGTACCAGAAAATCTTATGCTGAGAAATGGAAGAGATTCTGTGCTTGGAACCAGGCACAAGGAATTGAGACGACTGTACCAAATATTCCTCAGATTTTGCAATACTTAACTGAGATGTTGGACAAAGGCCTATTCTTTTCATCTATTTAAGATTCATGCCCCTGCCATTTCAGCTCATTACAATACAGAGCCACCTATTTTTTTCTCATCCTTTACTAAGGCAGTACCTCACGTGCCAAAAATTTAAGGCCTCCAAGGAGATCACCAATACCTGCATGGGACCTCAATTATGTCTTGGAAAAACTCACCCTGCCTCCTTTTGAGCCAGCCGCTACAGCTGACATTAAATTTTTATCTTGGAAAACAGCTCTGCTCCTAGCAATAACCTCTGCAAGACGAGTCTCAGAGCTACAGGCACTCATGCCTGTGGAACCTTTTATCATTTTCCATCCAGATAGGGTTTCTCTGAGGAGAAACCCGACATTTATGCCTAAAGTAGTGTCCAGTGTGGCCCTTAACCAAACTATTCACTTGCATACCTTTTATCCAAACCCACAGAATAAGGGTGAGAGACTTATGCATTCTTTGGACATACACAGACAGCTGCGCTTCTACTTGGACAGAACTAAAGCTTTCAGAAAGACTGAGCAATTATTACTGGCATATGCTGCAGGATCACAAGGAAAGGCTATCTCAAAGCAGACTATTTCAAAATGGATAGGCCACTGCATTCGTTTCTGTTATTCACACCATGGCAAATCAGTGCCTAAGGGCATTAGGCCACATTCAACCAGAGCAGCAGCCACTTAAGCAGCCTTCCTCAGAGGAGTACAAACCAAAGACATTTTAGAGGCTGCAACCTGGAGTTCAGTACACACTTTTACAAAGGACTGTCACTTACCACTCTACTCTAAATCCAGAGCAGGCTTTGCTACTGCAGTTCTGCAGGGCCTCATAGCCGCTCCTAATCATATTTATCTCCAGCCTCCCAACCTTAGCTTTGGGATTCAACCCAATTGTAATGACTGCAACAGTGAAACACGATGAACATAGTACAGTTGTGTACCTACCATAAATGTAGATGTTCGAGTGTATTCACTGTTGCAGTCCAGGTTACACACCATCCCCCTTATCTTTGCTGGAACTTATCTGTACTTCTCTATTCTATACAACCTAGGTGGTGTATTTGCTTGTAGATGAAGGAATAATTTACTGTGGTGCATGCATGCTTTATTGTCATATTTTTAGCCTACCCTTTTGGGGGCACCTGACATCTGGGGCAGGAAAAACTGAAGAAAATGGCGTTGGCTGCATCTTTTATACTGCTGGCGCACTGATGTCAGGGAAGAGGCGACAGCAACTGACGCAGGACCTAGACTTTGGAATTCAGGCCGACTGCGGGTAGCCTGCCAGCAGGATAACCCAATTGTAATGACTGCAACAGTGAATACACTCAAACATCTGCATTTATGGTAGGTACACAACTGTACTTCGCTTTTTACAACCTGTCTCGCTATGTTAAACGAGTTTAACATAGCGAGACAGCTTTAAAAAAAGCAACAGAGCATCTCCATTGCTTTTTGTAAAGCTGTCTCGCTATATTAAACCCATTTAACATAGCGAGACACTTTAAAAAGCAACGGAGATCTTGCTTTCTCCTTTGCTTTTTTCAAAACTGTCTCGCTTTGTTAAATGGGTTTAACATAGCGAGACAGCTTTAAAAAAAGCAAGGGAGATTCTCTGTTGCTTTTTTTAAAGCTGTCTCGCTATGTTAAACTCGTTTAACCTAGCAAGACAAGTTGTAAAAAGCAACGGAGATCTTGCTTTCTCCATTGCTTTTGCCCACAGCTCTGATGTAGTGCGTAAGTATACGCATGCGCAGTACATCAGAACTACCGCAGAATATCAGACAGCTGCGGAAGGGCAGCAAGGAGGCATTATACAATTACATTATTTAAGAACATTTTTTTTTTTTCTTAAATAATGTCATTGTATAATAGCAATAACCCACTTCTGGGTGTGGGTTACCCACGGTTGTCTTTGCTTGGCCACTCGGGCTTCGCCCTCGTGAAAAACCACACCAACTGTGGGTAAACCCAGCATTACCCACACCCAGGCGTGGGTTATTGCTACATTAGAAGCTGAAGCTAAGTGAAACTTGCAGTAGTCCTTTTAATATTTTGTTAAGTACAAACTTGCAGTTTTAAAAGTACTGTATTTTCTTTTTTTTTCTATTTCCTAATTGTGTATTTCTGAACAGTGTGCTCTGTGTCTCTCTAGTTAATTTCCCACCCTTCCTCCCTGTTCTTGTGTTGGTATTAGTGTTGCTGGCTCTGGAATTGCCTGCCCCTCCTGTAAGTCTGTATTACAACACTCCTCCTGGGTCCATCTCATTTGCTCACTTAGCCAAGTACAGTGAGATCATATTCTGAGTCTAGTGTTCACTCTACTTAATACAGAGAGTTGATTTGAGAAGGCCCAAAAAAAATGAATTTGCTTTTACTGTATTTGTCTTTCCTCCTACTTTATTTTGCTTTTCTTAAAATTACTCAATTTTATTTATTCTGCTGCATTTATTGCTGCTTGGTAGTAGCACGATTACATTTTAACTGTTATTCTAAGTCTTTTGGTTTAAGCACTTTGGCTTCATACAGGCTGTTTTACATTAAGAAGATTTGTGGTCTGCACTGTTGTGGCAGAACAGGTAGCTTACATGCTTCTAAGCTGGGAATTGCTGATTGAAGGCCCAGTGTCTGCTATTCTAAAAGTGTATTCTAGCTTAAGCACTTGCTCATCAGGCCAGTTATTCTACATTAAGGAGGTTTGTGGTCTGCACTCTTGTGGGAAGAGAGGCTGGATTCTACCCATCTGAGTTGGAAATATCTGGTCATAGGCTTATTGTGCCTGCTTATTTGAACTGTTTCTTTCTGAAATTGGTGCAGCTTGTTGCTGTAGCATAGACCAGATTCAGGCCTGCTGAATCTAGCTTTGTTTGTATAACTTGAGCACTGATCCAGGCCATCTATTTTGGAGAAGGTTCTCCTGCACCCTAGTAAGCAGGGGTGTGCAGTTAGAACTTGTCTGATTGAAGACTGCTGGAACAGGGCTCAATTTTGAGCTTTTTTTCTGGTTAATTGGGTAACTTGTTTAAATCAGTTCATTTTCTATTGTTTTACATATATATATATATATATATATATATATATATATATATATATATATATATATATATATATATATATATATACATATATACATTGTACTTTATTCATCTGCTTTCACTGTATTTGTTTCTTCCTACTTTATTACTAGTGGCATTGACTACAACTCTGATCTGCAATATATAACAATAAGTATCCTTTTCTGTGCATTTAAAGTGTTTTTTGAGTGTATCTGCTTTATTTTCTAAAAATAAAACAATATATATATATATATATATATATATATATATATATATATATATATATATATATATATATATATATATATATATATATATATATATACTTGTTTCCCGCCTTTCTAAGCTAGTATAGTCCAGTTTTCAGGTTAGTGCTGGATTCAGGGCTTTGTACAAATCTCTGTGTTTTCCCATATCTTACTTGGATAGAAGGAAGTTCTCTGTTCACCTGTGAGAGAGGGAAGCTTTGAGCAGCCTGTCTGTCCCTGGAGGAGTGGTTTCAGCCCAGAAGTTAGTAGTTTTTTTGGCCATTTTGGGCTAATTTCTCTCTCTTTCATTTCCCTGCTATAAATACCATATTTGCGCGCCGGGCAGCGCCGGTTAGCTTGGGTAAAACTATTTCCAGCTCCACAAAGTCTCCTCTTCAATTTTTCCCTTGGAACTAGGCAAACTTTCAACTTAAGCACTCAAGCCACTCATTTCTCAGCCTGGCACTTACTCAAAATTTATAGCAAGCACTTATAAACCGTAGCACTAGACCCTCCTGTACTGTACAGGAGGACAAGGCTCTCTATTCAACCTTACCATCCATCCAGTAAAACAGTTCACTGTACCTATCCACGCATGTCCAAAGGGCAGTTTCAGGTGTACTCTCCAGTCCAACTGGTGAATCTGGGCTTTTTGAGGCCATGTTAAAACTGCCTTATGTACACAGACAACCCCCTCCTCTTGTCACCAAACACTAATACATGCGAGAGATGCAGTTATACAGACAAACTGGATGCTAAGCTCTCTCAACCCAAGACTGGATTAGATAGTCAAGAGGAGAAGGGAAATACTTGCATCACACCACCAGTCTCACATAAACCCATTAAAGCAGCACTGGAAAAAAACACACATAAATACATGAAAACATACTCGGAGGCTCTAAATAAAAATCTGCAAAACCAACAGAGACCTCCAAAGCAAACATCCAAGCAACCTCCACCCCCCAACACAAACCATGAAACACATACTTCACAAAACCAGTCTGCCATGCAATCACAGCCCTTAAGGTAAAATAACACACCCAACATACTAGTAATAGGTGACTCTGTAGTCAGGCACACTGACGTCCCACTCACTAGGCTGAATAAGGAAAAGGTTACTTTTAGCTGCCTGTTGGGTGCCAGGATCCGCCACATAACACAAGCACTCAGGTCACTACAGAACAAGTACAAATATGACTCTGTCATTGTCCATGTTGGTGTGAATGACCTGAGCCGTACCTGTCTGGACTACATGAAAAGAGACATGGAAGAGCTCTCTGATCACATAGCCCAGGCTGGTATGACCCTGATCCTGAGTAGCATCCTGCCCTCACCTAGAATGATACCATGGGATAAAGAAAGAATTCTCAATTTCAACAATTTGCTAAGTTTCGGGTGTCATTCCAAGGGGATCCAGTGTCTGTCCGCCTGGGATGACATGCTCGACAAGCCACTCTGCTTCTCTAGAGATGGCTTACACCTGTCACCCTTAGGCTTTCGAATACTGGCCATGGCTCTTGCCACCCCCATAGTGCCTTTTTTAGGCAAGGCTCAAAAGACAAACCAATCGCTGTAAATAGCACAAGTAACAAAAAACTGAGGGTAGTGATACTCAATGCCAGAAGTCTGAACCTCAAAATGCATGCACTCGAGGCACTCCTCAGTATGGAGAAAATCGATATATGTGCAGTAGTAGAAACGTGGTTTAAGATTCCAGAGAGCACCCCAGCACTACCAGGCTTCAACTCATACCTTACATTTTGGCCACAGAACCCAAACCGAAATACAAAAGGCGGGGGGTGTATCCATATTCATTAAGGATACTCACACCTCCAGGTTAGTGGCACAGCATGATGCTTCAGAGATCACCCACATGCAACTGACAATGGGCAAAACTGCAATTCAAATTGTAGCTTGCTACAGATCACCCACCATGTCCCAGGACCCCCATTCCACATTCCTGGAAACACTGGGAAACATAAAGGTCCTACCAAACACCCTAATATTGGGTGATTTCAATTTCCCAAACATTAACTGGGAGAACTACTCAAGTACTAACTCCCTTGCCCAACATTTTCTAGAATTTATAAACTCAAACGCCCTGGTTCAACTGGTCAACACTTCCACCAGAGGTGACAACATATTGGACCCGGTCATCACCAACATGGGCGACCGGTGTTCCACACCGGAGGTCAAACCCTCGCTGGTTAGATCTGACCATAAACAAATCACTTTGGATATCGACATTCCGCCCCCACCCCCGGACAAGAACACCACTATGAAAAACTTTTCAAAAGCAAACTTCACGTTACTTAAGACCGAGGTGGAAAGTGTCAAAGCCCCCATGCTGAAGGATAACGCTGTCCAAGCTGCAAAAATCTTTACTAATGCATTCTACGGGCACCTACAAGAATGCATAGATCATGTCACCCCAAGCAAAACCAAGACTCACTCCTCCAAGAAAAGGAAACTAGTCTGGTGGACTCCTGCCATAAACAAGCTATACAATAGAAGGAGGAAACTAGTACAGAAAAGAGTAAAATCCCAAGAAGGGAAGACATCCCTGATCAGTATCAGCACGAAACTACGATCCCTCATAAAATCATCCAAGGCGAGCTTTGAAAGAAAATTGCCAAGGACTCCAAAGATAAAAACAAGGCATTTTTAAGCTATGTCAAGAATCTAAGTGGCAATGCTCAGATCTGCTCGGAGTTGGTGCAGAATGGCACAAAATACACTGAACCGACCGATATCGCCAACATCCTGGCAGACAGGTTCAGCGCAAACTTCACCCCCCTCTCACCCCCAAGAGGGCCCATAACCATACCTGAAAAATATAGAGTCCCTGAAATCACAGACACTCAGGTTAAAACAGCCCTCTCCAAAGCCAAAAACACAGCATCAGTGGGACCAGACGGTGTCCCAGGCTGCGTCCTACATGAGCTCAAAGACAAACTAACCCCTCATCTAAACACACTGTTCAAACTCAGCCTCTCCACAGGCTACGTACCCATAGAGTGGTGCACAGTAGCGGTTATTCCGCTCCACAAAGCTAGAGCCACAACAGACCCCGGGAGCTTTCGCCCTATAAGCCTGACTAGCTTGGTGTGCAAAGCTGTGGAGTGCATCATCATGGTACTCATTTGCAGATAAATTGGGAACCTCCAAACACTGGACCCTACCCAGTTCGGCTTTGTTAAGGGCAGATCATGCCTCCTAAACCTGGAGGACTTCTTTGAAACGGTTACCAAGGCTATAGATGAGGGAAAGGTGGTACACACAGCCTACCTAGACCTCGCAAAGGCCTTTGACACCATTCCCCATTCTGGTATTGTAAACAAGCTCACCAGCCTGAACATAAACCCCTACGTCACAAGATGGGTTGCCAACTGGCTCACGGACAGAACCCACATGGTGAGAGTTGCAGGAGCTAGGTCTGACTCTAAATCGGTTACAAGTGGCGTTCCCCAGGGCTCAGTCCTAGGACCCCCTCCTGTTTGGCATATACTTCTCAGAGGTACAGGCAAGCACTGGAGGACTATAGCTGACCAAGTTCGCAGACGACTGCAAACTAGGGGCTATAATTGACTCTCCGGTTGACACAGACATCCTCCAAAAGGGTCTCACTGAGACAGATACCTGGTGTCAAAATCATGGCCTCAAGCTAAATGCCAAAAAGTACATAGTCATCCCCTTTGGAAAAAACAAAGTACCCACAAACTAACACATAGGTGGTAATCCCCTAGATACAGAAGACGTAATAAGGGATCTGGGGTCCCAAGTAAATAGTGATCTCAACTCTGATAATCACATTGCCAAAGTGGTTAGAAAATCCTTCTACGTGGCCCACTTAATCACAAAAGGGTTCACATCCAGATCAAAAGAGGTCATTGTACCCCTCTACTCATCACTCATCAGACCCATCATAGAGTACAACTCCCCATTTGGGATGTACCTTGCAAGACACCTGCAACAGCTGGAAAGACCACAGAAGTACCTCACCAAGAGGATCACTGGCCTCAAACAGATCCCTATGCAGCTCGACTGAAGAAATTATAGCTGTACTTGGTTGCATACTGCCTACTCAGAGGTGATCTCTGCCTGACATACAAGGCCATGTCCAACCCAGAATTGATGGACATGCTCCACCTAAAGTTCACAGCTGATTACTAGGCTAAGAACTCCAGAGGCCCTTTTAAGCCTAGCCATGCTTCCCAGGAATCAAACCTTGTACCTTTTGTCTCTGAGGTATACACCTTAACTATTATGCCAAACCCCAAGATAAAGAAAACCTTATCCCCACGAGCCACACGCTCTAGGGATCTAAACCTCACCACAACAATAAATAGGACGTGCTGTAGGGATAGATTCCTGTCCCAGAGACTTCCCATGCTTTGGAACAAGATCCCAGTCTACATCAGGCAGAGCTCCTCGCTAACACTCTTCAAAAGAAATCTTGACGAGTGGATGGGAAACAGAAAGTTTACCTCTGGGATAACTTCAGTGGCTCTGCTGGACAGAGGCACAGGGAACTATTCTAAGGGGGAGGCGAAAGCCAACACATTCTGGCTAGGCTTATAAATGCCTTTGGGCAGATAGCCTAGTACTTACCTATGAACCTATATTAATTTGCCCTAATTCAAATTTCCACCAGTTAATCTTTTTATTAGGGAGAATTCTGTCTACTTTTTTTTTTATTAATTCCACTGCTATTGTGCTGCCATTGAAATGTTCCATGACCTGGGACCAGATGTTAATTCTTTTCACCTGTCTGATTTAGGCCTTGGACATGGGCATCAGTACATCCTTCCACTTAGCATGATACCTCACCACCTGAATGTTATACATACATTTGATCTGAGCTGTTTTATTTATTTTTTTCAAACACCTTTATTGAATTATCACTTGTAACATAAGCAAATTCATATTCATATAAAAGTAATCAAACTATATTAATATAAAAAACATTATACTTCATATATATTGCTGTATTTCATGTAATATTACATAATTTATTCAATTCTTGCTTTTTTTAAACCAGAAACATCTTCATTATACCATCACTTACTACATGGGCAATCATACATTTATATAAATGAAAATAAACCACACCAACACAAACCTAGTCACAAACATTTTACATCAGAAACTATACTGACATACTTCCAGTTGCAAACATTTTACATCACTTATAATCTACCCAATCTTTCTCACTTGAACATTACATAGCTCACTTAAGTCCTAGTGTCTTTTAGGCCTCATTCCTCCCTTGTATGCATTGTTCCCACAATTCCCATTTTTTCCTATGTAGTTCGCTCCTACCCTTTTCTAAAGTTTTCGATTCTAGTTGTTTTATCTCTGTTACTATATTCACTACAGCTGGTATAGTTGGTTTGGATTTTGATTTCCATTTTCTAGTAATTGCTTTTTTGGCAGCCCCCATTATTAGACACTGCAAGGCCTTACCATATCTAGGCAATTCCGTTTCTATGTCATAGCTCAGAAAAATTATCTCCATCGTCAGAATAATCTGCCCACCCAGCATCTTTGACAGTGCATCCCAATGGGAATCTTTAAAGTCTGCCAACTGACCACAATCCCAGAAAATATGTTTCCAATTACCTCTTTCGTCCCCTTCATACCTCCAACATTTACTGTCTGCCTGAGGAATAAAAATATCTATGTAAACATTTCCAGGCAAAAATCCTAAATCTTCCAGATTTTGTTGCACATTTGGGAAACATAAATATATCCTCCCATTGTTTCTTTGTGAATTGCTTATCCAGTCTATCTTCCCAATCCTTTCCAACCTCTTCTGATTGATTCTTATAGTTGTCGTACAATATTTTATATGTTCTCCTAATTATTCCTTTTTTTAATGACCACTTCTGTTCTAGATTCTATTAAAAATTTTACCAATGCTGGGATTTCATTTAGGATCCCCATATTTCTTTTACTTTGCCTATACTCTGATATCAATCCCTGATTGGGAAGCAATCTTTAATCTGCAGTCCAAATAAATTCTTGGCATCTTCCCATTCTATCTTTCCCTCTCTAGTTATTTATTCCCATTACCTTGATTCCTTTGCCAGTTTTCTCCAACAAGTTCTGCCCCCCTCTTGTCTGCATCTGTAATTGCTGTTATCCCTATCAGCAGAATCTCCTTTCTCCATTCCCATGTTGGTTTAGTTCTTAGAATGCTTTCTGCTAATTTATAGATCTAATATTCTGCATGGTTACTGTTCTCCTTAAAGGCCTGTATCCAAAGTCCCAGGCTCTTCTCCTTTCTTGAGCTTCCCCCATGTTTCATCATCATCCCTTCCCACTTTGAATTATAGATTTTTCTTGTGCTATATATACATACATGTATTTCAAGCACAGGCATTAATGCCCTTCTAGCTTGCCAATATACCAAAACACTAGTTCCCATAATAAGTATCCTGGCTTTTCTTAAAAATATCTCAACTAGTACTTGCTTTAA
The DNA here is from genome assembly GCF_019279795.1 of Protopterus annectens. Classification (NCBI taxonomy): domain Eukaryota; kingdom Metazoa; phylum Chordata; order Ceratodontiformes; family Protopteridae; genus Protopterus; species Protopterus annectens. The sequence goes on from NC_056726.1 coordinate 1,355,841,170, forward strand.
TGTAATTAGGAAGTCTGTTCCATGCATCGTCTACTCTGTCAGAGAACCAATTAGTACACTTCCCATTGCTGTAGAATCTTCTACATAGGTTGTCTGATGATTCTTTAGTACTTTTTGATAATCCCAAACATTTCCATAGGTAGCCATCTCTAAATGCTCTATATACCTGATTAAGATATCCTCTTAGATATCTGTAAGAGATACTGTAGAAGTTCAGATATTTTACTCTTTCATAATAACTTAAATTTTCACATCCATGGATGCCCTTAGTATATTTCCGCTGTACGCTTTCCAGTTTACACATGCTTGTTTTCTTATAGGGTTTCCATATTGTTATTCCATACTCAAGTTGGGTCTGTTGTAACCAACAATGACTTCATTAGTTTTGTTTTCCTAGACTGTATAAAAAATTTTTTATGCAACCTGTAGTTCTAGAACCATCATTAACTAATTGCTTGACATGATTAGAAAAACTCATAGTTGAATCTCCCCATATACCCAGGTCCTTAAATGAGTCTACAGCTTCAATTACTATGTGCTGTATTAAATGTTCACCTTTAAATGCATGTCCCCTAAATCTCACATGCTTAGTTTTTGATGTATTTATCAGCATATTATTCTCCTGTGCCCAAATGGTCAATTTAGTCAAGTTGTTTTGCAGACATGCCTTATCTGGAACACATGTAATCAGTTTACCTAATTTCAGGTCATCTGCATATAGACTGTAGAACACCTCAGACTAAAAGTTAGGTCGGAAAGATGCAATCTAAACAAGTAAGGGCCTAGGACAGAGCCCTGTGGGACACCCCAGCTGTAACCAAGTATTTCACCTGTACAATACTTGCCATGTCCTATTTGTAAGCCATACAGCTATCCATCTTATCAAGAGTACTTCAATACCTAGTTGTATTACTTTATTGATCTGTGTTTTGTGTATGACCCTGTCAAAATGCTGAAGTTAAATCTATATAAATTGCATCACAGCACAATTTTTCATTCATAGCTGCTGTTATATTGTTATAGAACATTGTGTTACAGGTGGTAATCGATCTGTTTTCAACATATGCATGCTAATATATGGTTTCAAGTCCCAAACTATCCAGTTCTGACAGTAACTTATCCAGTATTGGCGTCATTATTTTTCCACAGCATGAAAGTAGACTTAAGGGTCTATGTGACTCTGGGTTTGTCCTACTCCCCTTTCCCTTAAAGATAGGCTTAATAAGCGCATGTGTCTAATCTTCAGGAATCTCCCCATATTTATATGATCTACTGAATAATAGATATAATGGTACTGTAAGTTTTTGCTGAAGTGTTCTCTGGTCATTGTACTAATTTCGTCTCCTGCCTGTGCTTTGTTTGGATCCATTTTGCGTTCTTTTTCAGAGTAATGTAATTTGATTATAATATTGGGAGTTAACTGGATGTCACTCGGACAACTTATCCACCCCTTTTGTGGAGCTAAACTGTTTTGCATAAGATTTTATAAATTTATGTATAATCTGTTTTGTTTGAGAATAAATTTTAGAATCTGCAGTTTATCAATTTGTGTGTCCTTACTCCTTCCACATCTTATGCATCTATAAAAAGGTTTTCTGTTATGCTGAATATCTTTGTATACATTTTCTTCAAATTTTTCTTGATCTTGTCTCACATTATGCTTAATTTGTTTGTTCACCTTATTTCAGTTTTCAAAGTTGTAGTTTGCCCTCTCTTCCATTTCTTATACTTTTGTATTTCACCTTAATCAGATATCCTGTTCTTATGCAAATATACCCCCCAATGGTTGTATGCCTAGATCCTGATGTTAAACATTTTTTTGCACTCAATTTCTCTTTCAAAACTTTCCACATTTCATCTGCAGTTTTTCCACTGAACACCTCACTCCAGTTAGTTTTACACAGTGACTGTTTTGCTTCCATATAATCTGTAATTAACCTTCTGTACATTGTCTTAGATTTCATTTTGGCAGAATTATCTAGCAACAAATTAACCTTTATAACCTCATGATCACTGGACATCAGTGGCGGTAAAACTTGACTTGAAGTTTCAGTAATTTCTTTGGGAACACAAACAATGTCTAGTGTAGGAGTCTTAACTCTGTAGCTCTGAAATACCCCTTCAGATTGGGTAATCCCAATCAGTCCTGTACAACTGGAAGAATCGGCTTATCCCACTTGACTCTATAGCCATCTTCTCCTCCCAGATAAAGTTCTTCAGCTCTTTATTTGTTATCCATGACTTCTCCTCTGGTTGATAAAAATACGCCTGACCTATGTGTAAGACTAAAGGGACTAAAACATTTTTAACTGCTTGTATCTTGCCAGCCATATCCATATAACAAAGCTTCCATTTTCTCAGTTATTGCATTATTTTTTCCATATCCATATAACAGAGCTTCCATGTTCTTAGTTTTGCATTATTTTTTGTTAGTCTCTTCCCACATAAACTTAGCTGCCACACTAGAATCATTTGTAATCCATACTCCTAAATATTTCATTTTGTCATGTCCCCAAAATATGGGCATTCCTGAACAACTTCATGTGTAGATACCTAATTTACCTCTCTTGGCTTTTTTTAGCTTCATTAAATTTGTATCCCAGAAAGATCTGAAACTGTCTCAAAATGTTCCACAACACTATAATGTTTTTTTTTTGGTTTTATCAGATACAAAATATTATCGTCTGCAAATAAAACCAGCTTTTCTTGTTTACCGTACCAGTTATATCCTTTATTTTCTTTGCCAGTGATTGTAAATGTAATGCAAATAATAAAAGGGAAAGAGGTCACTCCTGCCTGGTTCCTCTGCTGAAGTAGAAATTATCAGAGAGGACCCTGCCCACTTTAATTTTCACTTCCGATCCCTGATGTATTCTCCTAATCAACCAAATAATTTTTTCAGGAAATGCAAATGCTTCCATTGCCCTGCTAATAAAGTCCCAGCTTACTCTGTCAAATGCTTTTTCTGCATCAAGACCCACCAACAACAATGGTATTTTCTTACATGCTGCTTCCCTCTGGATCATCAGTGTTCTGTTAATGTTGTCAAATGTTTGCCTCCCCTCCATTAAACTACATTGAGCCATATCTTTTAGTTTTGGCATTACTTTTGCAATTCTTTTAGCTGTTAGAGACATGAGCACTTCATAATCATGGTTTAGTATTGAAATGGGCCTATATGAAGCTGGATCTGATGGATATCCGTACCCTCTTTAGGTGTTACAGCTATCACTGCTTTCCTCCAGAATGGTGGTACTTCTCCTCTTAAGATATTGTTAAACAAAATCTTATCATTTTTTTCCTCCCAGCTTCCAAACTTCCACAGGAATGCCAACTATTCCTGGGGACTTTCCTGCTGATTGGTTGTACATCACAGTTTTTATCTCATCTCCTCCTATCCTGTTAGCAATTGAGCCTCTTCTACCTTTAACCCTCGTCATATTTAATTCTTCCATAAACATTTCCATTTGTATCTTTTCTTGATGTTCATCTTTCTCTGCTTTATAGTGACACTCAGAATTTCCAAAATATTTCTACTACCTTTAAAGGATCTCTTGATATCTTCTTTGTCATAGGCTCTTTAAATTTGGTGACGGCCCTTTCTACTTTCTGTTGCCTGAGTCATTGTGCTAAAAGCTTTAGTGCTGTAGTGTTATCAAAAAAATAGTTGCTTAATAGCAATCTTTCTAAGCTTGTTCATATCGAGTTAATCCCGTATTTTCTGTCTAGCATTCTGCAGTTGATCCTCCTCTTATTCTGTGAGATTTCCCCTATTCTGCAATACTTTCACATTTGTTAGGCCCTCTAAATAATTCTTGTTACTTCTTAACCATAGCTCCCTTTCTTTTATTTCCACCCTATTTTTAAATTCCACCTTAATTTCATCCCACTCCCTAGCTATTTCAGAAGAAATGTGTATCCTCTGTAGCAACTCCTGAATAATCTCCATTAACCATTCCTTAAATTCCTCTCTTTTCAACTGATAGGTGGGAAAGCACCAATGTCTCATTTTTATTTCATTATCCTGTGTTTTTATTTTAGCTGTTATTGGTGCATGATATGAAATAGTTATTGGGTAGGTATTGAGACCTTCAATTAATTCACTCCGACTCCTATTATTGAATCCACAACTTCCATGCCAAATATTTTCATAAATTTCTTCAAAAATCTATCCACCTCTGTTATATTTTCTGGGCCCCCTGAAACACATCCTCGCTGCTGCAAATCAAGTTCCATTCCCCACCTGTAAATAATATTCCTTGCTGAAAACTGATTTTCTCCCAGAAATTTCTTAAGCTCCATTGCAGCAGATTTAGGTGGAATGTAAGTACATGCCAGTGTAGCCCTTTCCCCTTGCCAGTAGCCTCTTAGCACCAAAAAAAATTTGCCATTATTATCTTGTTTTATCTTCTTCTGTCGCTATTGGAGCTCCTATTCCAATTAATGTAAGTATTCCTCTTTTCTTTTGTCCCAGGTATTCTGCTCAGTAACCATCCTGAAAACCTTTTTTAATGTAGTTCACTATACTGTCTTGTTTATATTTATCTGCAAGGCCATTTACATTTCAAGATGTTAAAGAAAACATTGTATTGAAAAGTTATTTCCATCTTTTATTTATAACACCTTTTTTGTTAAATGTTTAATTCCAACTTTTGTGTTACATACATACACTTTTGGCAGATTGAACTTTTATGCAGTTGTTTCTTGTCATATCCATTTGAGCCTATGTCACATCTTATAAAACGTTTGTTTTATTGAAAGCCCGCAAACAAAAAAAAAACAAACACACCCCAATGCCCCCTTAAAACCAACACACTAAACTATGTACACCTTCAAATATTGAAGTTTTAACTAATAGGAACAGAAGTCTCAGACTGACAGCCGCACTCACAGATGCAGCCTGTGCTTCTAAGTGCTGATTGGTTTTGTCTTGTCTTTATAGTTCTCCCAGCTGGGAAAACCCCTGAATGTTTTGAAAGAACATAAACTAACTTGGCGAATCCCCTGCTTTCAGAGAATATTATCTGTTAGCCAAGTTCATTTTTCATTTTTTTTTTTTTTTTTTTTTTTTTTTTTGCCAGCCAGTCACTCTCCACTAGACTGTTGCCAGCTTCTCGTTAACAGATTGTCTCCATGGGGACATGAGAACCAGGCAGCCAAATTGTTTCATGGAAACATAAAGGCAGCTGCAGAATTGTTACTGGGCTTACGTGTATTTGCTAGAAAAAAGCCTCATAATCATGTTCCTTTTCATTTACTTCCTCTCTCTAAAGACTTAATAAGTCAATCTAAGGTCTTTAATGTGTTTTTTTTTTTCCCATGCAAGAATGAGAAAAAGCACACTAATCTCTCTCATATCATGCTTTTTCGCCAGTTTTTTTTTTTATGTATTGCAGTGCTGACAGTTTGTAAAATTGAACAGGAAGAGAGGGGGAGGGGAGAAAAAAAAAGAACATCAGCTCCTGTTTACAATCCACATTACACTTAAAAATAACTGAAAAAGCTTTACTTTATAGCATGTAAAGAAAACCACGTCACAAAATTGGTATTATTTAAGGGGAAAAAATCTTTAGTTAACTTTCTTCCTCCTCTTGCCCTCCCCAAAGCACTTTTCCAAACATTAATGACATGAAGTAGGGCATATGCTCCCCCACAAGTCCGTCAGACTCTGAAAAAGTTCAGTATTTCCAGATTTTCTTGTTCTGTCATATTTCATAAATATAATTATTGCATTGTAATCCCATATTAAGTTACTGGTTTTATTATTGTTCATCTCCGCAATCCTGTCACTGCTTCATTTCTATTGTATTCTCATTTCTTCTAGTCAATTTTCATGCCCCCTTCCTTCTGTCGAACATTTTCCATTGAAATTTTTGAAAAGGTTTCATAGGTACAGTCTTTCTGTCATCTTTATTACTAAAAGAACAAGAACCGGAATCCCCATCTGTTTCACAGCTTACTTTCTTTTGGGCAAACTTTTGTATTTCCTCCTTAGCATGTACTTCATCAAAAGGTCATTTTGTCCCTCCAGGCAAGAATACCTTGAAGACAGCTGGATACAGCAGTCTGAATTTCACACCTGCATCTCGACATTCCCTGAATAATGAAATACATTTGCCATTCTGTCTGGTGTACAATGAGTTATCATTCTCTACTCTGCTGTCTGTCACTTTTAGTACTTTGTCCTTCTGCCACAGTTTTCTCAGAATCAACTCCTGCTGGTAGGATTGCATCTTTACTATTAAAGGTGTGTGTTGCTTTCTTATAGCCAGGTTGGAGCAGACTCGCAATGTGCCCTTACAGCTGACAACTCTTGATGTGGAATACCAGTCCAGTTTCTTATTTGTGCTTACATAAAATTAATGCAGTCAGTTCTTTCCAGCTTCTCTGGTATAGCAGAAAATCTCAGCTTTTCCCTACCTGCTCTGTCCTCTAATTCTATTATTTTTTGAAACATCTCTTCCTGAGCATTCTCTCATGTTTGCAGTGTGGAACCAGCGTTTTTGTTTTCTTTATTCACAGTATTTTGCGTTGGTTACTTCATTCAGTGAAGGGAGCTCTTTTCTTCGGGCAGTCTCATATTTACCCATCCTTTTCTTTATTTTGACTTGTGAGTTTTGCAGGTTTATCATCTCATCTAAGTATCTATTTAAAGCTTCTTCCATTTTTTTCCAGACTTTAACCAAGTCTGTATGCAGTTGTCTTATTTTCTGTATGTTACTGGAAGTCATGTCTGATGGCTGCATTGCTTTTTGCTGAACAGCTGCAGAACTCTCCCCAGTCAATGTCTCTTCCTCACTTATTGAGGCTGATTTTTTCCAGGTCTTCTGTATTTCATTATTCCTGGCATCCAGGCATTGCGCCTACTAGCTAGTTTCTGAAATTTACCCATAAACACAAGTGTATGGGCTTTATCTGCTGAGTTTCTGTTTTCACACTGAGAGAGTTAGAAACAAGATGGTAATCAATGTGCAGCCTTCTTGGAAGTCGGTCCGAGCCTTTTTATAATACAGTTTTAAATACGGGACGGCCAGCACCCCACACACACACACACACACACACACACACACACACACACACACATGATTGTTCATTCTACTTTTGGATGCTTCCCTTCCCTTAAATACTTATCATTTATTTTAATTTAGTCCATGTCTTCTTCCCTGAGCCATAAAAAAAAAGATTGGCCTGTGTGTGTAATCAGTTCAGTGTTTGGATTTTGTGGTTCAAGTCCACTGTCAAATCTTTCCATCTAGTCATTTTGTTCTTTTTCTTTTGAACAAGTCTGCACTTTTAATAGCTATCCATATTCTTAAGTATTTAAGCCAGGAATGGCCCCACAGGTTTATGTATTCTTGCATTAAGTCACAAGTCGGGATGTAATTCACACAGGTTGTTTTTGTTTTGCTTTTGTTTATCTTATAGCTCGATATCCTTATAAAACTTCTTAGTGGATTGAATAATCTAAGTCACTGTCCGGGTTGGTGAGATAAAAATTAATATAATCAGCATCAGCATTGGTAGTTAATGATGTTCTTCATGTTTCACTGTTGCAGTCATCACACTTGGGTTATCTGCCTGCAGGTAGCCCTCAGTCGGCCCGAATACCAGAGTCTTGGGATTTCTGTGTCGGATGCCGTTACCTCTTCATGACGTCAGGTCATAAGGGGTATAAAACATGCAGCCGATGCCATTACATTAGCTTTTCTTGCCGCGTGGGAGCCCGAAGCAGTTTGCAAGTGTCGGTCGGCCGCTACCTGAAATTTTCATTTTTCGAGTTTCAATCCTGAAGTCTTCTAAAGCTAAGTACCCCGTTGGGGATCCTTTTTTCTTGCTAACCGATGTCAGAAAAAGTTAACAATTGTCTTGCCTGTGGAAAGCAAATACATCACAGAGGTTTTCATTTTTACTGCATCACCTGTTTAGGCCTAGACCACAATGTTCCTCGCTGTCTGTTTTGTGCCTTGTTTAACACCCGAACTATTCGTAGTCAGGCTTTGACGCTCTTGTGCTCTTTATTCCGAAATGGCTTCGATAAGCCACCCGGCTACCAATCTTCCGAAAAACGTAAGGATAAAGACAGAGACAGACCGCATAGGTCCAAAACTGCCAACGACGCTTCCGTTAAGCTAGTCGCCAGTCCACTGGTACTCAGTGAGGTGCCTTCGCAGCCCCTGATACCCGCTTCTACAGATTTGCAGGCCTCTGCTGAGACACATTCGGAGTCCGGTATGCCACGAGATGCTTCTTCGACTATGGAACCTGCGAATGTCTATATTTTGGATGGGTCCGGAGCCGCTGTGCAGGCACCGGCTTCTGAGGGTGTATTCCGACTTTCCGATGTTGATATTAAACCGACTTAATTTTTGACTAAAACAACCGAGTTTCTCAGGACCAGAGTTCGCACTACACATAGAAAACAGACGTCCAAAGCGCATGCTTAAGCTCCCATGCCACAGAAGCAAATGCTTAGAGTGGCTGAAGACCTTATAACTTTAATTAGGGAAAGCCAGCCTTCCCCCTCTAAAAGACAAAGAATTGATTTTCCTTCTGATTCTACAGACCATGAGTCCAATGACTGATCCCACTGATTACCAGGACATATCCTTATCTACCTATGAGGATTCTGATGCAGAGAATTCCATTCCCTCTGCCTCCCCTGCAGAGGACTTTTCTTTTGGTGAAGCCTTGCATACCTTAAGAGAGCATTTCCGCTGGGAATGCCAGGACTACCCTCAGTCCAAAAAGAGACTCAGAGAATTTTTAAACTTGCCTCAGTACAGGCCTCTAGCTATACCCTCTGTCCTGGATATTGTTAAGGATGTCTTCATGGAATCCAGTCTTACTCCTGATACTTTACCACCAGCTCCTAGAAAGCCTGACAGGTACTACAGAGTACCTGACTCTCACAAATTTCTCTTTAAGAATCCCATTGTAGATCCGGAGACCATTTCCCGGGGACCTAAAGGCATTAAGGTTACTACAGCCAAAAACCCTACCCCTTCAGACAGGGATTCTAGAGCTTTAAACAGATGGGGTAAGAAGGTATATACCTCTGCAACTCTTGCCATCAGGGCTTTGAATTGCCAGTTTCACATGTTAAAGTACCAGCAGCATGTTATGGAATTAAACAAAATATGTTGTTGATTCCAGATTGTACAGAAAATAAAGATTTACAAGAGTTGATGCATTCTGCAAACGAAGTTGGTAAACATACTTTGCACTGTGGTTTTGATGCCTTAGAAGCATCCTGCAGGGCTGCTGTCACTGGGTCTGTACTGAGAAGGCATGTTTGACTGAAGGAACAAATCTTGCCAGACCATGTCAAAGCAAAATTACTAGATGCTCCATTAAACCAAGAACATTTGTTTGGCACAAAAGCAGAAGTTCTTAAAAAGGAGGAAAAAGCTAAATCTGTAAAAACTGTTAAAGATTCCTTACAGGTGCAGCCACCTAGATTCAGTAAGCATTGGCCTTCTAAAAACTGGTCCTTTCCAGTCCCTCCCAGGCCTTCTCAGTCCAAACCCAGGGACAACAGACCACCAAGACTACAGGATATGCAGAGATCTAAACAATGGAGTGGTCCCACCTCAAAAACAAGGAGTGGTAAGCCACCCCCTTATGGAAAAGGTTCACAATGACTTGTCTATCATCCTTCCCAGCCATGCCCAAGTACTTGCACCCCTAGGAGGAAAACTCGCCCTGCATGCAAAAAGCTGGATGTCCATTACCCAGGACCGATGGGTCCTAAACATTGTATCCCAGTGATTCTACTTCCACTCATTGCCAACCCCAGGCGGGTTGCCAGACCTTCCTCCAAACCAGTGGGCAGAGGCTCAAAATCAAGTACTTTCTCTTCTCAGTATCAGGGCTCTTCATCCTATTCCAACAGAGCAAAGGGGACAGGGTTTCTACTCCAGACTGTTCCTGGTACCCAGAAAAGAGAGCTCTTGGCGCATTATCCTGGATCTGTCATTTCTCAACACCTTCCTGGTGGTCCCAAAATTCAGAATGCTTACACTGCAACAGCTTCTTCCTATGCTAGCCAAGGACACCTGGCTAGTCACCATAGACTTAAAAGAAGCTTATCTGCACATCCTCATAAGGGAATCTTGCATGAAATATCTATGTTTCAGGGCAGGCTCTATGCACGATCGGTTCTCTGCACTTCCCTTTGGCTTATCTACTGCGCCCAGGGTTTTCACAAAGTGAATGGCTCCAGCCATTGCATACTGCAGGCAGAGAAATATTCAAATTTACCCATACTTGGATGATTGCCTGATTGAGGCAGACAGTCAGGAATTGCTGCCTCCGCACCTGGCATTTGTAAAGAGACTTCTAACTTCTCTGGGGTACACCATCAACGAAAAGAAATCACAACTGGTGCCCAGCCAAAAGACTGTATTCCTGGGAGCATGCTTGAACACAGCTTCCCAGATGGCATTCTTCACTCCAGAAAAACAGGTTTATTTGGCAAAACTACTTCAAAGTAATGGCCACCAAAACCCAGCTGTCTGCAAGAAAAATACTGCAAGCCCTAGGGTTCATGGCCTCATGCATTCTACTAATTCCATATGCAAGACTACATATGAGGAAACTTCAGTGGTACTTAAAAAGTTTCTGGTGTGAACATTCTCAGGACCTAGAAACACTGATTCCTATCATTCCTTGTTTAAGGGCAGAGTTCCTTTGGTGGGCAGGGGCATGCAGCCACAACAAGGGACTTCCTTTCACTCAACTGTGCTCCCAAGCCCTGACAACAGATGCATCAGACTATGCATGGGGGCTTACATGGCAGGCAAATGCATTCATGGGCAAATGGAGCCCAGGACAAATTCCCCTGCATATCAATCAAAAAGAAATGTTAGCTGCACAGAATGCTGTGACAGCCTTCAAATACTTATCCTTCCAGGACAACTCCTGATAGACAACACCACAGTTATGTGGCACGTAAACAATCAGGGGGGAACTCATTCCTACCCAGTGTGCAGGTTAGCCATGGCCCTGTGGAACATAGCCTTGAGCAACCAAGTGCACCTGCAATCTCAATTCGTGCCAGGCAAATAAAAGTCACTGGCAGACAACTTGAGCAGAAATCTACTGGACCCACACGAGTGGAAACTGGAACCCAACTCTTTCAAACTTCTTATCCACAGGTGGGGGCACCAGAGGTGGACCTCTTTGCCTCTTCCCGAAACCATCAATTGAGCATATTTTGTGCCAGAAATCCTCACAGCCAAGTGTGGAAAGTGGATGCCCTATCCTTTACATGGGAAAACCTCTCAATTTATGCCTTTCCCCCTCTGCCCCTCCTCTCATAATTACTACTCAAGATCAAACAAGACAGACCAAGGACAATCCTTATTGCCCCAGACGGGCCACGCCAGCACTGGCACCCACTCCTACTCAGTCTGACAACAGTGACACCCGGCACCTACATCAGACCCCCTCCCCTGCAGTCCCAGCAGGAGGGACAGATTTTGCATCCACAGCTGCAAACCCTGAACCTTGCAGCCTGGCTTATCCCCTAAATACACCAACAGCAACCCTCAGCAAACAAGTGCTGGACGTCATCCTTGAGGCCAGAAGGCCTAGTACTAGGAAATCCTATTCAGAAAAGTGGAAAAGATATTGTTTTTGGAGCCAGTCTCAAGGAAAGGACACAGCTGTGCCCACCTTACCTCAAATCCTAGATTACCTAGCAAAGCTGCTCCACAAAGGCCTATCCTTCTCATCAATTAAGATTCATGCCTCTGCCATCTCAGTGCATTACAATACTGAGCCACCTCTCTTTTCTCACCCTCTCATCAAACAATGTCTGAGAGGAGCTAACAATTTAAGGCCTCTGAGGAGAGCTCCCCTCCCTGCCTGGGACTTTAATTTTGTACTAGAGAAGCTCACGCTTCCCCCTTTTGAGCCTGCTGCCACAGAAGAGTTAAAATTCCTTTATTGGAAAACAGACTTACTTCTACCCATCACTTCAGCAAGAAGAGTGTCTGAGTTATAGGAACTAATGGCTGTGGAACCCGTCATTATTTTCCATGCTGACAGGGTTTCCTTCAGGACTAACCTATCATTTATGCCCAAGGTGGTGTCCAGTGTGGCTTTAAACCAATCCATCCATTTAATAACCTTTTTCCCTAATCCTCAGAATAAAGGGGAAAGGATCCTGCATTCCTTGGACGTGCACAGACAGCTCAGGTTCTACCTTGACAGGACTAAACCTTATGAAAATCTGACCAGCTGCTAGTCAACATTGCTACAGGGGCAGAGGACAAGGCCATTTTAAAGCAAACCATTTCCAAATGGATAGCACACTGCATCCATTTCTGCTACAAACACCATGGAAAACCTGCCCCTCAAGGCTACCTCAATCTCTACAGCATTTCTCAGGGGAGTTCCTATGAGGGACATCCTGGAAGCTGCAACCTGGAGTTCTGTACACACCTTCACCAAGCACTACCACTTACCTATCTTTTCTAAATCCAGAGCTGGATTTGCCACATCAGTCTTACAAGACCTGCTAGCCTGCCCTAATACTTCTTGACTGCCTCCACCCTTCCTCATCTTTGGGAATCAACCGAAGTGTGATGACTGCAACAGTGAAACATGAAGAACATAGTACAGTTGTGTTCACTTACCATAAATGTAGATATTCAAGTGTATGTTGCAGTCCTGGTTCCCCTCCCTCCAGCCCCCTTACTTTTCTATATTTTCTACCTATTCTCTCTTTGGCCATATCTTATGGCAATGGTATTTACTTTTTACTGGAGGTGTTCCACACCATGTAATTGCTTCCTATTTTGGCGGCTCCTGACGTCTGGGGCAAGAAAAACTGATGTAATGACGTCGGCTGCATGTCATGGAAGAGGCGACCGCATCCAATGCAGAAATCCCAAGACTCTGGTATTCGGGCCAACTGAGAGCTAGCCCCGCAGGCAGATAACCTAAGTGTGATGACTGCAACAGTGAATACACTCGAACATCTACACTTATGGTAAGTGTACACAACTGTACTTCCCTTGTTATACCCCTTCCATCCATCAGTTTGCACGTTCCTTATCTTTATGACTAAGGGCTCCAAATACAGGGCAAATAGAAGTGACAGTAGGCAATCTGTGTTGTGCTATTTTCTGTTTTTAAGTGTTTAGTCTATCACTTGTCGTAACTGCAGCCCAGGAATAAAGATAAATGTGCTGGACCAGGTAGAAAAATTTCTCTGGAAACAAATCCCTCCTTAAGATTTTCTACAAGTATGCCCAAAATACCCTACCATAGGTAGGTACTAGGCTATTGGCCCAAGGGCCTAAGTAAGCCTAGCCAACAAGGTTCCCTGGCTTACACCACTCAAGAAAGTTCATTTCCTGTGCCCCTGTTGAGCAGAGCCACAGAAGTGATCCCGGGGTGTATTTCCTGTTTCCCATCCACTCACCAAGATTTTTCTTGAAGAGTGCTAACGAGGAACTTTGCTTGACATAGATGGGTAGGTTGTTCCAGAGTATAGGAAGTCTCTGGGACAGAAATCTATCCCTCCAGCATGTCCTGTTTATTATGGTGACAAGGTTTAGGTCCCTAGAACGTGCAGTTTGGAGGAATTGAGATTTCTTTAGGTGTAGCATGTCCAACAGCTCTGGGTTTAACATAGCTTTATATGTTAGGCAGAGATCTCCTTGGAGTAGGCAATATGCTACAGAGTAAAGATTTTTTTTTTTTGAGACAGTCAGTGTAGGGCATCTGTTTGAGGCCAGTAATCCTTGAGGTGCTTCTGTGGCCTTTTCAGCTGCTGCAGATGTCTTGTGAGGTACATTCCAAAACGGGCGTTGTACTCTATAATGGGTCTAATGAGTGCCGAGTAGAGGGGAACAATGACCTCTTTTTTCCTGGATGAGAACCCTTTTGTGATGAGGTGTGCCACATATAAGGATTTCCTGACTACTGTGGCGATGTGGTTATCAAAAGAGAGACTTCTGTCTACCTGGGTCCCAAGGTCCCTTATCACACATTTGGCGTTAAGTAGACTGCTGTTTATGTGGTTGTTCATGGGTATAGAGTTTTTACCAAAGGGGTTGACAATGCACTTTTTGGCCTTGAGCTTGAGACCATGCCTCTTACACCAGGGATTTGTCTCGGTGAGGCCCTTCTTTAGGATATCCACATAATTTGGGGACTCGACTGTGGCTCCTAGTTTGCAGTCATCTGCAAACTTCATTAGCCAGAGGCCTTCTGTGTTAGCCTGTACTTCAAAAAAGTAGATACCAAACAGAAGAGGTCCCAGGACTGAACCCTGTGGTACTCCACTTGTCACTGGTTTGAAGTCAGATTTGGAGTCTGCAACTTTTATAGTGAGGGTTCTTTCAGTGAGCCATTTGGCAACCCATCTTGTGACGTAGGGATTTATACCTAGTTTTGTGAGTTTAGCTATAATTCCAGAATGGGGGATAGTGTTGAAAGCCTTGGCGAAGTCAAGATAGGCTGTATGAACCACCTTACCCTCGTCTATGGCTTTGGTGACTGCCTCAAAGAAGTCGATCAGGTTCAGAAGGCATGTTCTGCCTTTCACAGACCCGAACTGGGTGGGGTCCAGAGTTTGGAGATTACCAATGTCTTTGTTTATGAGTTCCATGCCCTTGCAGACCAGGCCCGTTAGGCTAATAGGGCGATAGTTCCCAGGATCAATAGTGACTTCCCCTTTGTGGAGTGGGATAACTGTCGCTGTGCGCCATTCAGTGGGCACAAAGCCTGATGTAAGAGTATGATTGAACATGGTGCTTAGGTGGGGAACCAGTTCGTTCTGAAGTTCATGTAAAATGCAGCCTGGGATGTTGTCCAGTCCCAGAGATGCTGTGTTTTTGGTTTTAGAGTGTGTAACTTTTACCTGCATAGATGTGATTACTTGGACTCTGCATTCTTCCTGTATAGATATGTGCCCTTTACGGGGTGAGGGGGGGTAAAGTTAGCACTGAACCCATCTACCAGGATGTTGGCAGTATCAGTTGGTTCTGTAATTTTCATGCCCTCAGAGCAGATCTGGGTGTTGCCATTGACATTCTTGACATAGCTATAGAATGCTTTGTGGTTGCCCTTAGAATCAGTGGCGATTTTGTTTTTATAACTAGCTTTGGAGGATCTTATAAGGGATCTCAGCTTCTTACTGAGACTGACCAGGGAGCTCCTCCACTCATGGGATTTTAATCTCTTTTGCAGCAGTTTCTTCCTTCTGTTATAGAGTTTGTTTATGGTGTCTTTGATCATTTCATGGTACACAAGGTTCACTTTTGTGTAGAGCTCCTGCACTTTAGTCTCCCGGATCTTGAACTAGAGTTGATCTACACTTTTAACAATATCATCCTGAAACTGTTTCATCTATGATCCCTCAGTTCCGTCTGGGAGATTGTGTAGAAGTTCCTGGATACATTTGTTAGAGACTATACTACGTCCCTATCCTTTGTTTTAGATTCTCTTGCCCAAGTTGCGTTTGCTCAGTTTCTTTTAGGAGGCTTGAACCGTGGTTTGATAATGATCTCTGCTTTGTACAATGTAAGGGAGCACAGGTTGAAGCATCAGTGGCATTGAGTGCAGATGTTCTTCGTGTTTCACTGTTGCAGTCATCACACTTGGGTTATCCCTGCCAGGGTAGCCCTCGGCCATCCCGAATACCAGAGACTTAGTATTTCAGTGTCAGTTGCTGTCGCTTGTGGATTGACATCAGGTCATCAGCAGTATAAAGTAAGGCAGCCATTTCACCAGTCTGTCTTGCTGAGGAGCCCAAAGTAGAAGCAGTTTTCATGAGTGCCAGTCGGCCGGTATCTCAGTTTCGTCTACCGAATTGAAGTTGAAGTCTTCTAAAGCTAAGTACCCCGTTGGGGATCCTTTTTTCTTGCACTAACTGATGTCAGAAAAAGTTAATAATTGGCTCACCTGTGGAAAGCAAGTACCACACTGAGACTTTCACTCTTACTGCATCACTTGTTTAGGCCCAGACCACGACGTCCCTCGTTGCTGCTTCTGCGCTTTGTTGAATGCCATAACTATCCGTCGGGCCCTTATTGTAGCCAGATGTTTTCGCTTACAGTCCTCGAATTCCGATATGGCTTCGGTAAGCCTTCCAACAGCAGATCTTCCAAAAAAAAAAAAAACGTAAAGATGAAGACAGAGAGAGACCGCACAGGTCCATACCTACCGACAACGCTTCCATTAAGCTAGTTGTCAGTTCTCCGGTACTCAGTGAGGCGCTTTCACAGCCCCTGATGCTCGCTTCTGTTGATTCGCAGGCTGCTACCTAGACCCTTTCAGAGTCTAGTATGCTGCAAAACTCTTCTTCGACTAAGGATCCTGCGGTTGTCTCAACCTTGGATGGGTCCGAAGCCGCTGAGCAGCCACTGGCTTCCGAGGAGGGCCCTCGCACTACCGAATCACGATACAAACTGACATCTTTTCACGACTACCGTTCTTTCTAAAACTACCGAGTTTCTCAGGCTTGGTATGAACCACACCCAAAAAACCATCGAGCCACTCTTAGGCGCCTGCTACCTTGCCTCAGTCTCAAATGCTTAAAATGGAGGAAGGACTTTATCATGCTGATCAGGGGAAGCCAAGCAACCCACTCCAAAAGGAAAGGAGATCTGTCCTCTGTAGTTTTGTCTGAACAAGACTCAGATTAATCTGATGCATCTGAATATGAAGACATGCAACCCCTCTCCACATATGAGGATTCTGATGCAGAGGATTCCATTCCTTCAGCCTCTCCCCCAGAGGATTTTTTCATTTGGGGAAACCCTGCATACTTTAAGGGAGCATTTCCAGTGGGAGAGTCAGGACTACCCTCAGTCTAAAAAGAGACTCGGGGAATTCCTAGATCTTCCACAACACAGACCCTTGGCCCATCCCCCCAGTCCTGGATGTTGTGGAGGATGTTTTCCTCAAATCCAGCTCAACTCCTAATGCTCTTCCTCCTCCTCCCAGAAAAACTGACAGGTACTATAGAGTCCCCGACTCACACAAATATCTTTTTAAAAATCCTACAGCTGACCCTGAGGTCATTTCTCAAGGGCCAAAAGGGATTAAAGCTACCTCTATTAAGAATCCCACCCCCTCAGATGGATTCCCGAGCATTGGACAGATGGGGTAAAAAAGTATACACCTCAGCTACTCTTGCTGTCAGAGCACTAAATTGTCAGTTCCATATGCTGAAATTTCAGCAACATACCTTGGAACTCCTTAAACAAAAAATGGCTTCCTTTCCTGCTTGGGCAGAATCTAAAGATTTACAAGAGTTAATGCATTCTGCAAGTCAAGTAACTAACACCTTGCACTGTGGTTTTTGACGCCCTAGAAGCTTCTTGCAGAGCAGCAGTCACCGGATCTGTCATTGGAAGGCATGCATGGCTTAAGGAACAGCCCCTGACAGACCATGTCAAATCGAAATTGTTGGATGCCCCCTTGCACAAAGATAACTTATTTGGCACTAAGGCAGAAGAGGTCTTAAAAAGCAAAATTTGTGCGAACAGTTAAGGATTTTTTTGCAAGTCCAGTCCCCTAGGTTCAGCAGGCATTGTCGCTCCAAACACTGGTCCTTCCTGCTCCCAGTAAACTGGCCAAGCCTAGGCCCCATGGAAGCAGACCCCCCCCCCCAGACAGTAGCCCCAGAGAATGCAGAGATCTAAGTAAGGACTACTTCCACTTCGAAACCAGGGAGTTCTAAGCCACACCCTTAGTGTAAGAACTCACAGTGACTCACTTCACCCTAATAAATCAGAAATGGGGAACCCCGAATGTCGACCTCTTTGCCTCCCACACCAAAGCAAATTCTGCACCAGGGAGCATCACTGCATGGCTTGGAAAGTGGATGCCCTGTCCTTTCCCTGGGTCATTCTAGCGGACTATGCCTTTCCTCCACTACCTCTCATCCCCAGGGTACTACTCAAAATAAGGAAGGAAAAACCAAGGGCCATTCTTATAGCTCCAGACTGGCCCCAGCAGCCTGTCCCTGCATCTTCCTCAGATTCCAAACCTCCTGACTTAGAGGGAAGGGGAATTCATGCATCCCCAATTGCAGACAATCAGTTTTGCAGCTTGACTTATTCCCTAACGCTGAACCAATCTGTCATTCTCAGTAAGTAGGTTCTGGATGTTATCCATAAGGCCAAATGCTCTAGCACCAGAAAGTCTTATGCTGATAAATGGAAAAGGTTCTGCACCTGGATCCAGGCTAAGGGAGCCAATACAGCACAACCCTCCCTCCCTCTCATCCTGGATTACTTAGCTGACCTACTACACAGTGGCCTATCTTTCTCCTCTATAAAAATTCATGCCTCTGCTATTTCTGCTCATTTTCCCACCGAGCAGCCCCTTTTCTCACACACACTGATCAAACGGTTCCTAAGAGGGGCTAGCAACTTGAGGCCACCCAGAAGGGCCCCAACACCAGCTTGGGACCTTACCATCATATTGGAAAAGCTCACCCTGCCCCCTTTCTAACCAGCTTCTTCTGCAGAGCTAAAATGTCTCTCCTGGAAAACAACATTCCTTCTGGCCATCACTTCAGCCAGAAGAGTCTCTGAGCTGCAAGCACTCATGGCTGTGGAACCCTTCATCATCTTACATGCAGACAGGGTATCCTTCAGAACTAACCCATCCTTCATGCCCAAGTTGGTGTCCAGTGTGGCTCTCAACCAAACCATTCATTTGCCCACCTTTTTTCCTAACCCACAGAACAAGAGGGAAAGGATTCTTCACACTCTAGATGTACACAGACAGCTCAGATTCTATCTAGAAAGGACTAAATCCTTCTGAAAGTCTGATCAGTTCCTGGTTATCTCTGCTACAGGTGCAGAAGGCAAAGCCATCCCCAAACAAACCATTTCTAAATGGATAGCTCACTGCATCCATTTCTGCTACAAGCAGCATGGAAAGCCTCCCCCCAAGGGGGTCAGGACACACTCCACCAGAGCAGCCTCCACCTCTGCAGCTTTCCTCAGAGGAGTCCCCACCAAGGACATCCTGGAGGCTTCCATGTGGACTTTTGTTCACACTTTTACCAAGCATTATCACTTGCCTCACTTCTCCAAATCCAGGGCAGGGTTTGCCTCTGCAGTCTTGCAGGGCATCCTAGCCAGCCCATAGTCTCAATGACTGCCTCCACCCTTTTCCTCAGCTTGGGGTAATCAACCCAAATGTGATGTCTGCAACAGCGAAACACGAAGAACAAAGTACAGCTGTGTACACTTACCATAAATGTAGATGTTTGAGTGTATTCACTGTTGCAGTCCTGATTTCTCTCCCTCCATCCCCCTTCTTCTCTTTCTCCTTTTATTACCTTTCTAACTTGTTGTTCTCCTTGCCTTACAAGGGACATATTGTTATTTATTTTACACTGGCGGGTTTCTTCCACCAGAGCCCGGCCTCCTCCTGACTGGTTAGGGCAAGAAAAACTGATGTAATGGCGTCGGCTGCCTTACTTTATACTGCTGACTACCTGACATCAGTCCTCAAGTGACAGAAACCGACGCTGAAATAGTAAGTCTCTGATATTCGGTCCAGCCGAGGGCTGCCCTGGCAGGGATAACCCACATGTGATGACTGCAACAGAGAATACACTCTAACATCTACATTTATGGTAAGTGTACACAACTGTACTTTCTCTGGAGTGGCAGGCTTTACCATCCAAAGAACCCACTTAAAAAAGTAGCTTTCTTTCTGGAATGATCTCTGTGTAGTATCAAATTGACCAGCCTGTCTCTCCAGTGTGATGGTGGGCGTTGTGCAACACAACTTGTCTTACCACCAGAAGGGCATTGTCTGAATTTGAATCTCTAGCTCATTTCTTTCCTAATAAGGTTGTTGCTATCAGATCTACTATTCTTCCACTGCACCCCATGAGTACTTCTTTAATGCCAGCCTGTTCTTTTCCAGCATCCTGAATAGTATTAGCTATTCCTGATTGCAGCACATTTGTTGTTTCGGGTATTTAGCCAACAACTCGCGGTCCACATCCTTGTCTGTCAAAGCTGGTTATAACTAATCTTGACATTTTGGGACTAGTGATTTTCTGGGTATTGGCTATGTCCTTGAGATCAGGGATTTTTCCACTGGCCATGTAAAAGACCTTTGTTATCCTTACATTCCAGAAACCTATTTTAAATCATAATGTCTTTCATTGCCACCAATCTGTAATTATTAAGAAGGTTGCCTTTGAACAGCTTCAGATCTGTCTCTGTGGATTCGTTGACCCATTTCATTCTGGGTATCACACCCTCCATGGCACAGAAACTGCTGTCATTCATGTAGTTAATTATCTTCTTATGGTCAGAAACCAATGGTACTATTTGGTAATGGTCCTTTTTGGTCTCACAGTGGCATTTAATAGTGCTGACCCCTACAGTCTCTGCTGTATGGCCTTTACAATGATTTACATCCTATTAATATGTTGGGTTGCACTCAGAGGGTTTATTTTGGCAGGACTCATCTTCACCCCTTCTTTTTGGAATGTGGAGTTAGACGAGGCTCAGTGTTAGGCCCATTGTTAATAAGCTTCTACAGAGTGTTTTCATTAGGTAGAGGGGTTTAGAATACTGTAGTTATGCAGATGACGCTGACATTTTCCTTTCCTTTACCACAAGATGAAATGGTGAGTGCATGTCAACTAGCCGAGGATCCCAAAGCCATTTATTATTTGCTTTAGCATTAACTGGCTGAATTTGAGCACCTCCAAAAATTAGTTTTTCCATTCATTCTGCGTTGAGGGAGTTCCAGTCTACCTCTGTTTCATAGTTTTACCCTATATGGTGGAGATGAATTTGACTTTGTAGTTTAGTTGCAATTTTGGATTATAAATCAACACTTTAGGGATCAGGTGTCACTATTGTGAAATCATTCTGTTTCCATTTAAGAAGCATTTCCAAGATTAAGCAGCTTATGTCTCAAGATGATCTCATGGCAGTAGTTCATGCTTTAGTTTCTTCTATGGTTGACTTTTTGTAATACCCTTTTTGGGACTCCTCCGTTCTGAGTTAGACTGTTTACAGATGGTGCAGAAGTTTGCTGTCAGGTTACTCACTGGTACAAGTTGTTACCCTGCATATTAGATTAGCCCTTTTCTGCTCAGTCTTAATTAGCGGTCTGTTATCAGAATTATCTGTTAAATTCTGGTGGTGTCATATTTCAGTATTTTCAGCTTAGGTCTCCATTATCTGAAGGAGTTAATGATGCAGTATAGCCCTACTAGGGTTTTGCGCTAAGCCCCAAAGAGGGGCTGCTGGTTGTTCCACAGGTCTGCCTTAAGAAAACAGTTGCTGTCCTTCCATATCACTCTTGCAGTATTTATAACTGAAGGGATTTCCTGCCAAGGAAAGCCCAATGACCATCTGGTATACCAAAGCCTTTAATACTTACAGGCACCGTACGTCACACACATGCTCCCTGTGCAAGGCATAGGGCATAAAGCTGACATATCGATGCACACACTCAAGATCTTCTTTGCTGCCAATCCGAATGCTATAATTGAATGTAAGTCTGAATGCCTTTTTGCTATGCTGGTTACAAAGCTGCGTTTCAGATAAGTGTCCATTTGCGATTTCTCCTTATTTTTCTTTTTATTTATTGCTGATTGGGTTTATGTCATCCAGAAAGGGAAAATGTCAGTGTGAGAGGCAGATTCTCTCCATAGACTGTCACAACATGTCTTTCTTCTGTTTGGGTGCATCCCACGACCATACCCAGTGTTTTATCTGCCAAGCTTTTGTTCCCAAGACCCTATGTAGTTGTTTCTCCTCCTTATCTAGTTATTTTAAAAACCATCATCTTAAGCTGTTGGCTTAAGGTGCTATGACAGAGTCTTCCTGTCCGAAGGGTCAGCCGTCGGCCATGAAAAAGGCCAAAAAAAACGTAGGTTTGATACAGCTGTCCCAGAAGTCTCTCGAGAGATTAATGAAAGCCCAGAGATCATCTGGTGGTTGCTTCAGATTCCTCTCTGCTGCAACCCCATTGGAGGCCAGCATGGATCTGACTTTTTGCATGTCCTTTGGAGGCTTTACAAACATCTGTTCCAGATGTTGAGTGGGAATCTCAGCTGATTGTATCCGATGGACTGAAGGGGTTTCCACAGATCTTATTGAGGGAGGGGATAGATCCCTGCTATGCTTATTGAGTGTAGCCAAGGGTCTGATCCTCCCACGGTGTTTCATGTGGACATCCCACAGAAAAAGAAACCGAAAACCAAGCATACTTTCTCTGTTTCTAAGGATCCCCAATTTGAATGGCAGAATTTTATTCAGGAATTGTTTACTGCTTTAATAGCTTTAAAGTCTAGTCAAGGCATGTCTGTGCCTGCCTCTCCCTGTTCTTCCACTCCTCTTAAAGGTCTCAGAGAACTAGACTTCTCAGATGAGGATCAGGATTCATGGGAAGAGTCCTTGGCTTACTCTTCTCAGATCCCTTCCCCCTTGAACTTTGGTTCAGAGGAAGAGGTTTCGGTTAGTCCAGATTCCCCTTTAGAGGAACTCTCCTTTGGGAACACTGTTACTGTATGACAGAAATCTTTAAGTGGGATTGCTTTGAAGTCTCTGATGTCCGGAAAAGTGTTATAAGCTGCTCCACATGGAGTCTTCTAAGCCTTCTGCTGTTCCCCCAGTTCTGACTGCCCACCTGGAAACCTTTTCAGCATCTTCAGTGGCTACTGATTCTCAGCCCCCCCCCTGCTCCCAAGAGACCTGATGGGTTTTACAAGGTGCCTGATGAATGTAATTTTTTTATATATATATAAATGTCCTCCTGCTGATCTTCTGTAGTGTTTGTCTCTTCTGACAAGCCTTCCAAGCTGTTGCTCTCCAACTAGCTGCTTCCTTCAGAAAAGCACAAGTAGGACCGTGGAGAGGCTGAGCAAAAAGATTTATACTGCTGCTGCTTTATCTTTTTTGGGACAATGACTTCCAGACTTGTATGACCAGGTGTGTTTTGGCCATCCTTTCTCAGGTTTTTCAAGTGGTTTCCAACATTCCTGACTCTGAGGGGAGGGCTTCTTTTCCTGTTGTGTTCTACCTCTATAACGCAGCTACAAAGCAGCTGATGCTTCCTCCGGGGATGCTGCATTTGGTTCTGTTATGAGGCTTTACTCATGACTTCTTCTTCAGGCTTTGCTTGATGACATTAAGGCCAAACTATTGTATACTCCTTTGGATAAAAAAAAAACATTTTTGTGCTGCTGCTGAACTTTTTAAGCCTGTCTCCGGGATAGGGGTAAAGATTTGCAGGAGTTGAAACATAATTTTGTTTCTCCTGTTCCTAAGTTTCAGAGGAATTACCCCTCTAAATCTACTTCTGTTTACAGGCAGTCACCCTCCACCCAAAGGAGAAAAAGGTTCTAGTTATTTGCTCCCAATACCTTGGTTCCTTTGACAGTTTTCTCCGGGAAATTCCAGCTCCTTGTTGCCTGTTATCTGTATCCTTAATCACAGTCAGTCCTTTCAGCAGACTCTATTTCCTCCATTCTCATGCTGGTTTAGATCTTGGAGTACACCCTGCTTTTTATGAATATAATACACTGCATGATTTTTGTTCTCAAGAGTCTGCATCCAAAATCCCAATCTCTCCTTATTTCTTGAGCTTTTCCCCTGTATCATCATCATTCCTTTCCACTTTGGAATATACTTTTCTGCTTGTGCTATGTATAATAGTCTTAACTGTGTTACTCTAAAATACCCGTTCAAGTTGGGTAATCCTAGTCAGCCTTGTTCTATTGGATTAATCATTTTATCCCACTTAACCTTTGCTGTCTTCCCTTCCCAGATAGAATCCTTCACTCTTAATTGCTATCCACAGCTTCCCCTCTGGTTAATAAAAGTATATCTGACCTGTGTATAAGACTAAGGGACTAAAAACATTTTAATTGCTTGTATCTTGGTATCCATATCCATATAACAAAGCTTCCAGTTTCTCAATTTTTGTATTATTTGTTTAGTTTCTTTCCACATATCTTTAGCTGCCACAACAGAGTCATTTCTAATCCATACTCCTAAATATTTAATTTCATAATGTTCCTATAAATATGGGTATTGTTGGACCAATTTGTGAGTGGGTACATAATTTACCAGTATTGTCTTGTTAGCTTCATTAATTTTGTATCCTGAGAAGGTATGAAACTGTCTTAAAACATTCCACAGCACTGTAATGTCCCTTTCTGGTTTTGTCATGTGTAAAATAGTATCTGCAAAGTAAATGCCAGCTATTCATGACTACCATACCAATTTTATCCTTGAATTTCTATGTGCATTATTTTATTTGCCTATGGTTCTAAGTATAATGCAAACAAAGGGGAAAGGGGACAACCCTACCTGGTTCCTCTACTCAAGCAGAAGTTATCGGAGAGGACCCCACCCACTTCAGTTTTCTCCTCAAATCCCTTATATGTACTCCTAATCAATGTTATAATTGTCTCAGGGAAAGCAAATACTTCCTTTGCCCTGCTCATGAAATCCTGATTTATTCTGTCAGATGCTTTCTCTGCATCAGGACCCACCGATAACAGTGGTCTTTTCTTACATTCTACTTCCCTCTGGATCATCAGTGTTCTGTTAATATTTTCAAATGTTTGCCTCCCCTCCACAAAACCACACTGATCCATATCTATCAATTTTGGTGCCACATTTGTCATTCTTTTAGCCATTATAGGCATAAACACTTTATAGTCATGGTTTAGTATTGAAATGGGCCTGTATGAGGCTGGATCCGATGGACCTTTACCCTCTTTATGTATTACCATTACCACTGTCTTCTTCCAGGATGCTGGTATTTCTCCTCCTCTTAAAATACTGTTAGACAAAGCCATCCAGATCTTTATCAGTTTTTCCCTCCTAGCATCCAAACTTCCGCAGGAATACCATCCATTCCTGGGGACTTTCCTGTAGATTGGTTATATATGGCCATTTTTATCTCATCTCTTCCTATCCTAACTGTTCGTAACTGAGCCTCATCTTCCTCTAACCTTGGCATATATAATTCTATTATAAACATTCCATTTGTACTTTTTCTTGATTTCCATATTTCTCTGCATTATACAAACTTCCATAATAATTTTAATACTTCTACAGGGTCTCTTGTTATCTTCCTTTTTATAGGCTCCCTAAGCTTGGTGACAGCCCTTTCCTCTTTCTGTTGCCTGAGTCGTTGTGCAAGTTTTTGTGCTCTAGAATTATCAAAAACAGTTGCTTAACAGCAATCTTTCTAAACTTGTGCATATTGTTGAGGTAATCCCTTTTCTGTTTAGCATTCTGCAGTTGCTCATTTTCTTGTTCTGAGAGATTTCCCCTATTTTGCAGTACTTTAACATTTGTCAGTCCTGCTAAATAATTCATGTTACTTCTAAACCATCTCTCCATTTCCTTCATTTCCATCCTAGTTTTAAACTCCACTTTAATTTTATCCCACTCCCCAGCTACATTTTCATAAGAAATTTCTATCTTCTGTAGTAGCTCCTGAATGAATTCCCAAACCCATTCCTTAAATTCCTCTCTTTTCAGCGGATAGGTGGGAAAGCAGTAGTGTCTCATTTTTTTATTTAATTACCTTGCATTTTTATTTAGTTATTATTGTTGCATGCTCTGAAGTAGTTATTGGGTGCATTTCAAGACCTTCAATTAAATGCTCGTGTTCCTGTGAGATACAAAAAGTGAGCTAGGTTAGGTAGAATTTATATCTTGGACAATAATATGTAAATTCACTCTTTAACTCCTACTACTGAATTCACATCTTCCATGCCATACTTTTTCAAAAATGTCTTCAGACATGTAGCCCCTTTTGTTATATTTTCCCTTCTAGGCCCTCCAGAGACATCTTCACTTTTGCAAACCAAATTCCAGTCTCCAGATGTACGTAAATAGTTCTTTCTGAAAACTGATTATTTCTCCCAGAATTTCATTAAGCTCCATTATAGATAGCAGTGTTAGATGGAATGTTAACTGCATGCCAGTGTAATCCTCCTCCCTTGCCAGTAGCCCCTTAGGACTATATATCTTCCATTATTATCTTTTTTTCCTCTTCTGTCACTTTTTGAGCTCCTCCTGCAGTTAATATGTACTACTCTTTTCATTTGCCCTAGATTTTCCGCTAAAGATCAATCCTGAAAACCTTTCTTTATCAAATTCACATGTTCAGTTCTGTCCAGGTGAATCGCCTGTAGCATAGCTATTTGCACTCTAGATTTTGTATAGGTTCATAGGCGTTTACTACGCTAACGACCACAAGAGCCTTTTTAAGCCTAGCCATGCATCCTAAATCTCTGACAAGTTCTGATGCCCTTGATTAAGTGTAAGCAGGGGCTTAGGAGATGAAACACTTATAGGTTGCCTGTTTCCATTACAGACATAGGTGCCAAACCAAGGATGAATTTCCTGTTCCCCATCTAATTGTCCAGGTTACACTTGAACTGGGTTAGGGAGGAACTCTCCTTCACATGGATGGAGAACCTGTTCCAGAGATGAGGCAATCTCTGGGATACAAACCTGTCTCTCCAGCAGATACTATTTATGTCACAAGCAAGGTTTAAGTCTTTAGAAAGGGTAATTCTGGTGCTGTTTGTTTTGCGGATATGCAGGAGGTCCATTAGAGTTGGGGTCTAACAGTGCCCTGTATGTCAGGTATAGATCTCATCTCAAAAGCCTGCAGGAGACAGAATACAGGGCTTGAGCCTTGAGGCAGTTTACATAGGACATTTTACTTAAGCCCTGTATTATTTTAGTGAGGAACCTCTGTGGATGTTCCAGTTGTTGGATATGCCTGGTTAGGTGTATACCAAAGGGGGCATTGTACTCAATGAAAGGTCTGGTGAATGCAGTGGAACAATGACTTCCTTGGACTTGGATGCCATACCTTTGTTTATAAGTTGTGCAACATAGAAAGATTTGTGTCAGTGTGGGATTCAATGACAACTCCTAATTTGCAATCATCTGCAAATTTTCTCAGCCAGGGACCGCTGACATTGACTTCAGAGAAGTAAATGCCAGAAAGGACCAGTCCAAGGACTGATCCTTGAGGAACTCCACTTGTGACTGGCCTCTTTATAGAGGTGAACTCTGCAATTCTAACTTCTTGGGTCTTGTCTGTGAGCCAGTTGGCAATCCACCAGGTGACATATTAGTTTGTACCTAACCTCCTGAGTTTGTCAACAATACCAGAGTGGGATATTGTGTCAAATGCCTTGGCCAGGTCAAGGTAGGCCGTGTAAACCCTTTTGCTCTCACCCATTGCTTTGGTAACCTTCTCAAAATAGTCCACCAGGTTGAGTAGGCATGATCTGCCCTTGACAAAATCAAACTGAGTTGGGTCCAGTGTCTGGAGGTTTTTTATCACTGTTGATCATTTCCCTGAGAATTCTTTCCATGGCTTTTAAATATAAAACTAGTGAGACTTATGGGTCTGTAGTTTCTATGGTCTATAGATGGCCCACCTTTCTGCAAAGGGATGATAGCCACCACACATAGCCTCCAAACAGGCATATGAAGCCTGTTTGGAGGCTGTAGTTAAATAATTCCAGAGGCCTTGATAAGTTATGTTTCATGCTGTTTAGTAGACATCCTAGGATATTGTCTGGGCCCATTTATGCAGTGTTCTTGGCCTTAGAGTAAGGACCTATTCCCTAGTTGATAGCAGGGCGAGTTGTATTTGATAGTATTTCCTGAGGGAATGTTGAGGGGGGAGAGAGAGTAAAGTTGGAGCTGAATTTTATGTAGGTTTGTTATGTCTTCTGGCTCAGTATAGGTGACTCCATTT
The DNA here is from genome assembly GCF_019279795.1 of Protopterus annectens. Taxonomy (NCBI): domain Eukaryota; kingdom Metazoa; phylum Chordata; order Ceratodontiformes; family Protopteridae; genus Protopterus; species Protopterus annectens. The sequence continues at coordinate 1,355,868,929 of NC_056726.1, forward strand.
GCAATGAGCTCTGCACACAATTGTGTATTGCCTTTGAGGTTGTGGACATAGCTAAAGAATGTCTTGTGGTTGTCCTTGGCCTGGGAGGCCAAATTCACCTCAGATTTGGCTTTGGTAGACTTTATTTGTCCTCTGATATGTGTGTTTAGTTTGACAGTGCTTTTATCCTGCTGGGTGCTGCACCTCCTGATTTTTGCCATGATTTCCTTCCTTCTATTTTATAGCCTATTGATTTTGTGATTCCATCAGGGTGGCTTGTTTGTTGAGTTTGTTCAGTACTTCTTCCTGGTGGGTACAGCTGCCTCTAAGCAGTTGTTAACATGCTTGTACAGGGTTTCTATGAACAGTTCTGCAGAGGCAGCAGTGTTCTCAGGGTTAATATAGTTCACTACTCTTTCTTGTTAATATTTATCTGTAAGACCATTCAGATTGAAAGACATTACAGAAAGCATCATTTTCTTATATAGTTGTTATTACCAACTGATGTTCATCATGTTTCACTGTTGCAGTCATTACACTTGGGTTATCCTGCTGGCAGGCTACTCGCAGTCGGCCTGAATTCCAGTCCTGGTCCGGCGTCGGTTGCTGTCACCTCTTCCCTGATGTCAGTGCTCCAGGGATATAAAAGATGCAGCTGACGCCATTTTCTTCAGTCTTTCTTGCCACGCGGTGCCCGAAGCAAAAGCAGTTTGCGAGTGCCGGTCGTCCAACTCCTGAGATTTTCTAAATCGAATTTCAGATCCGAAGTCTTCAATAAAGCTAAATACCCCGTTGGGGAAACTTTTTTTTTGCTCCAGACCGATGTCAGAAAAAGTTAATAATTGTATTTCTTGTGGGAAGCAAATACCTCATAAGGATTTCCACTCTTACTGTATTCCTTGCCTAGGCCCTGACCACAACGTTGCTAGTTGTCGGTTTTGTGCTAGATTTAACAAACAGACTATTAAGCGTCGGTATGATTTTGCTTTTCATTTTTTTGGCAGAAGATTTAACTACATAATGCCGTCGGAACAACCGATGACCGGAATTCATAAAAAATGCAAGGATAAAGACAAGGACAAGCATCCGAGGTCCAAAACCGACGAAGAAGCCTCTTGTAGGCCAGTCGCCGGTTCGCTGGTGCTCAGTGAGGCGCTTTCGCAGCCCCTCACTCCCGCTACCTCAGAGCCACAGGCCGCCTCCGACTCCCACATGGAGACAGCTAGGCCTCTGGATACTCAAGGTATTGGCCCTTCGGAAATTAGTCCCTCAGATGGGTCCGGAGCAGCTGAGCAGGCATCGGCTTCTGAGGGTGTCTTCAGACCTACACAACTTTATATAAAGCCTACTTCAGCATCCAAGACAAAGTCTAAAACAGTTTTAAAGACAAGGAAACCAGTACAGCATTCTCCAGGACAGACGTCTATGCCTAAGGAACAGATGCTCAAAATGGCCGAAGACCTAATTACTTTGATCAGGGGTTCCCATCCCCCTCCTGATAAGCGGCCTGGGCAAGACACTGAATATGATTCCTCTGATCAGGTTTCCATTTCCTCTGATTGCTCTTCTGATCAGGGATATTCTGTTCCTCCCTGTGAGGATTCTGATGCTGAAGATTCTATTCCTTCAGCTTCTCCTCCTGAGGACTACTCATTTGGGGAAACCCTGCATACCATGAGGGAGCATTTCCATTGGGAGAGCCAGGATTATTCCGATTCTAAGACTTTCTTTTACTTCCTCAGCACAGACTTCTTGCAATTCCCCCTGTTCTAGACATAGTAGATGATGTTTTTTCAGAGTCCGGCCTGTCTCCAGACTCTCTACCTCCTGCCCCTGTTAAGCCGGACAGATACTACAGGGTCCCAGACTCCCATAAATTTCTTTACAAAAACCCTGCTGCTGACCCAGAAACTATCTCACAGGGTCCCAAAGGAGTCAAGGCTGCTTCTGACAAAAACCCTGTCCCGTCAGATAGAGATTCTAGGGCTTTGGACAGATGGGGGAAAAAAGTTTACACTTCTGCTACCTTGGCTGTAAGGGCTTTAAATTGTCAATTTCATATGCTCAGATATCAGCAATACTTAATGTCTTTGTTAAAACAAAAAATGTTGACAAATTCTGAATGTTCTGAGAACAAAGATTTGCAGGATTTATTGCATGCAGATGAACAAGTGGGAAAACATACTTTGCAATGTGGCTATGATTCACTGGAGGCCTTGTGCAGGGCCCGCTGTTACAGGTTCTGTTATTAGAAGGCATGCTTGATTAAAGGAACAGAATCTGTCTGATCATGTTAAAGCAAAATTATTGGATGCTACATTACAGCATGATACTTTGTTTGGTGTTAAGGCAGAAGAGTTGTTGAAGAAAATGGAGGATGAGGCAAAATCTATACAGACAGTAAAGGATTTCTTACAGGTACAGCCACCCAGATTTAGCAGGAACTGGCCCTCTAAGAACTGGTCCTTTCCAGTGTCAGACAGACCACAAAGAGGCAAATGCAAATGCCCTAGAGGCAGGCAACAGCCCCAGGGCTCATACAGGCCCAAACAATGGGGTGCTTCCACCTCCAAAAGCGGAGAAGACAAATCACAGCCTTATAGAAGACAGTCCCAATGACTTCCCTCTAACAATGCCAAGCACTTACTTTTTGGCAGCACCCTTAGGGGGAAAGCTAGCACTTTTTTCACAAAACTGGCACAAGATCACCCAGGACAAATGGGTCTTAAATATAGTCTCTCAGGGCTACAGGTTCCACTTTCACACCCTTCCAAAGGCAAAAGGTATGCCAGACCTGCCACGCAATCAATGGCAAGAGGCACAAAAACAAGTTTCTTCTCTCATGGACATGGGAGCTATTCAGCCAGTGCCACAACAAGAGCAGGGACCAAGATTTTACTCAAGACTTTTCTTAGTACCAAGAAAGGACAAAGCCTGGAGACCAATTCTGGACCTGTCTACTCTAAATACTTTTCTGGACGTCCCAAAATTCAAAATGATGACTCTACAGCAGCTTCTGCCTATGCTGGACAAGAAGGCTTGCCTTGTAACTTTGGACCTCAAAGAGGCATACCTGCATGTCCCAATCAGACAATCTTGCAGAAGATACCTCAGATTCATAGCTGGCTCAATGCACTACCAATTCTCTGCACTGCCCTTTGGCTTATCTACTGCGCCCAGGGTCTTCACAAAATGCCTGGCACCAGTAATTGCATTTTGCAGACAAAGAGGAATTCAAATATATCCCTACTTGGAAGACTGCCTTATTCAAGCAAAGAACAAAGATATTCTACTACAGCATCTGGCGTTTGTAAAATGAAAAGGAATCAAAACTAGTACCCTGTCAAGAGATAATATTCCTGGGTGCAAGCTTAAATACAACTGCCCGGATGGCTTATCTCACACCAGACAAACAAAGGCATCTGACTTCTTACTTCAAAGACATGGCAACAAAGACCCAACTAGTACCCTCTCAAGAGATAATATTCCTGGGTGCAAGCTTAAATACAACTGCCCAGATGGCTTATCTCACGCCGGACAAACAAAGGGATCTGACTTCTTACTTCAAAGACATGGCAGCAAAGACCCAGTTATCTGCAAGAAAAATTCTGCAGGCTCTGGGCTACATGGCATCCTGCATTCTACTAATTCCATATGCAAGACTGCATATGAGGAAACTACAGTGGTATCTAAAAAGTGTTTGGACTCAACATTGCCACAGCCTGGAAACAGTAATTACCCTCATACCCTGCCTGCAATAGGAATTTCAGTGGTGGGCACAGGCCTGTCACCACAACAAGGGACAGACATTCACTTTACCCACTGCCAGGCAGACACTAACAACAGATGCATCAGATTATGCCTGGGGGGGCGCACATGGCAGGAAAATGTATTCAGGACACATGGCCCACAAACCAAATGCATCTTCATATCAATCAAAAAGAGATGCTAGCTGTACAAAATGCCCTGACAGCCTTCAAGGACCTACTTCATCCAGGACAAATACTGATAAAGATGGACAATACTACAGTCATGTGGTACATAAACAAGCAAGGGGGCACACATTCCTATCCCCCTGCAGGCAAGCCATGACTTTGTGGAACACAGCATTGACTTATCAAGTACATCTGCAAGCACAATTCCTGCCAGGAAAGACAAATACTTTGGCAGACGAACTAAGCAGAAACCTCATGGATCCTCACGAGTGGAAACTAGCTCCATAAATCTTCAACATGATAACAGGGAAATGGGGATGCCCAGACATGGATCTATTTGCCTCCTCTCACAACTGCCAGCTACAGAGATTCTGCACTCGGACTTATCACAAGCAAGCATGGAAAGTGGACGCCCTTTCATTCAGCTGGAAAGCCCTTGCAGTATATGCCTTCCCTCCTTTGCCTCTCCTCTCCAAAGTATTCCTAATGGTCAGACAAGAGAAGCCAAAAATGATACTGATTGCCCCAGACTGGCCACGTCAGCACTGGTACCCAATCCTAAAGAGCTTGTCTCAAGGCCCACCCTGGACATTGCCTCTAATACCTAATTTGCTGACCCAACAGAACAATCAGATCCTGCACAGCCAACTCAGAACCCTAAATCTGGCTGCATGGCTGATAATGTAATAATTCGGAACACACCTCTCTCTAAAGCAGTTATGGATGTTATTTTGGAGGCCAGGAGGCCCAGCACCAGAACATCTTATGCAGAAAAATGGAAGAGATTCTGTGCTTGGAACCAAGCACAGGGAATTGACTCGCTTGTACCAAATATTCCTCAGATTTTGCAATACCTAACTGAGATGCTGGACAAAGGCCTATCCTTCTCATCAATTAAGATCCATGCTTCTGCCATTTCAGCTCATTACAATACGGACCCACATATTTTTTCTCATCCACTGCTAAGACAGTTTCTCAGAGGGGCCAAAAACATAAGACCGCCAAGGAGAGCTCCAATACCCTGCATAGGACCTCAATTTTGTCTTGGAAAAACTCACACTGCCTCCTTTTGAGCCAGCCAATACAGCAGAGATAAAATACTTGTCATGGAAAACCGCTCTTCTCCTAGCAATAACTTCAGCAAGAAGAGTTTCAGAGTTACAGGCACTAATGGCTGTGAAACCTTTTATTTTCCATCAGGACAGGGTTTCTCTAAGGACAAACCCGACATTTATGCCTAAGGTAGTGTCCAGCGTGGCTCTTAACCAAACCATACATTTGCCTACCTTTTATCCAAATCCACAGAATAAGGGAGAGAGATTTCTGCATACTTTGGACATACACAGACAGCTACGCTTTTACTTGGACAAGACTAAAGCCTTCAGAAAGACTGAGCAACTCTTAGTGGCATATGCTGCAGGTTCGCAAGGAAAAGCCATTTCAAAGAAGACTATTTCAAAATGGATAGGCCACTGCATTCATTTCTGCTATTCACAACATGGCAAATCAGTCCCCAAGGGCATTAGGTCACATTCTACCAGAGCAGCAGCCACTTCAGCAGCCTTCCTCAGAGGAGTACCAACCAAGGACATTTTGGAGGCTGCAACATGTACTTCAGTGCACACTTTTACAAAGCACTACCATTTACTTCTCTACTCTAAATCCAGAGCAGGCTTTGCCACTGCAGTTCTGCAGGGCCTCATAGCCACTCCAAACTCTATTTAGGCCCAGCCACCCAACCTCAACTTTGGGATTCAACCCAAGTATAATGACTGCAACAGTAGAACACAATGAACATAGTACAGTTGTGTACCTACCATAAATGTAGATGTTCAAGTGTATTCACTGTTGCACTTCAGGTTACCCTCCCACCATCCCCCTTTTTCTTTGCTGGAACTTATCTGTACCTCTCTATTCTATACAACCTATGTGGTGTACTTGCTTGTAGATGAAGGTTATGTGCATGCTTTTTTATGATCATAATTTTTACAGCCTACCCTTTTGGGGGCACCTGACATCTGGGGCAAGAAAAACTGAAGAAAATGGCATTGGCTGCATCTTTGATACCCCTGGCGCACTGACGTCAGGGAAGAGATGACAGCAACCGACGCCGGACCACGACTTTGGAATTCAGGCCAACTGCGGGTAGCCTGCCAGCAGGATAACCCAAGTGTAATGACTGCAACAGTGAATACACTCGAACATCTACATTTATGGCAGGTACACAATTGTTCTTTATGTATAACTGCTTTTTTGTTAAATGTCTAGTTCCAACGTTTATGTTACATGCATATACTGTTTGGCAGGTTGGTCTTTTATACAGTTGTTTCTTGTCCTATCCATTTGAGTCTCAGCCACATCATACTTAACTTTTTTTTTTTAAATCCATCAGACAAAACAAACAACCTTCCTAAAACCCATTAACTTAATAACAGCACACAAAACTATGTACATCTTCAAATATTGAAGTTTTTGCTTCCTAAAAAGAACAAAAGTTCTAAGTTGATAGCCACACAGGTTTAGAGTTAACCAAAAAGAAAGGTTAGTCATGCTAAGACGCATGGTACTGCCTGTGCTATTAGTAAGTGCTGTCTGCCTTTATAGCTCTCCCAGCTGAGAAAACCCTTGAATAGTTTCAGTAAACACTTTCTCCAAGCCATTTCTCTTTATCAAATTGTCTTCTAGTGGCATGCAAACCAGACACAAAACTGCTAAGAGTACCTTGTTTAGCAGAAAAAAACATAATATTTAATATGCTTTTTCGTTTACATGCTTTGTAATAAACTTATTGGATAACACCTAGGGTCTTAACCCAGTCATTCCCATATGCAGGCATGTGAAAAAGCACACAGATGTTTCTTTTGCCATACTCTCTTAACCTTACCTCTCATCTCTCCCCCACTTCTCCTGTCATCCCCCCTTTTTTTTGCATTGCAGTGCCTATATTTCTTAAAAACTGAAAAAAGAGAGAAAAACAAAACAAAAGCACCTGTTTATATTAGTATCTCCATTGCATTTTAAAAAAAAAACCTGAGAAAACATTACTTCGTCTAATTGGTTTTGTCTTATCTTTAAACCCCTCCCAGCTCGGAAAACCCCTGATTGCTTTCAGAGAATATTATGCCCTAGCCAATTTCTCTCGCCTTGTTTTTATTTTCCCTCATCCAATATAAGGTTACCACCTGACCCACTTTGCAAGGGACAGTCCCTCTTTGGGCAGTTGTTTCCTGCAAAAAAATTGTAAAAATGGCAAATGTCCTGAGATTTTAGGGCAAAATTATTTCCTATATTTTATGTAATACTTGCATAAAACAGTTATTCTGTATACGAAACACCTAATGTTATAAGAAACAGAATAAGCAACTAAAATGCTACAAGAATAAGCTTTTATTTAGGCAAAAAAGTGAAGTTCTGTCCTTTGTACTGGCCATGGGTATATTTCACCCTGCAAAATCTGACATTTGTACCAAAAATGTCCCACTTTGTGCATTTGAAAAGGTGGCAACCCTAATCCACTCCCCTTCCACTAGACTGTCTCCAGTTTCTCTTTATGAAATAGTCTCCATGGAGACATAAGAACCAGAAAGCCAGTTTCTCTTTATCATATTGTTTCCATGGAAACATGAAGACCACCTGCAGACTTACTACTAAGCATACATGCATTTGCTAGAACAAAAGCCTCATAATATTCAGTAATATTTTTCATTTACTTGCTGTCTCTAAAAACTAATCAATCTAAGATCTTAGTCATTTCCCCATACAGGAGTGAAAAAAAGCACATTAATGTTAACTTTGTCATGCCTTTTTAACCAGGCTTTTTTTTTTTGTACATTGCATTGCCTATATTTCCCAAAACTGAGCAAGAAGAAAGAGACGAGGGGAGAAAAAGAAAAACAGCACCAGTTTACAATCCCCCATTAGACTTAAAAATAGCTAGGAAAGAAAATCATACTCGACAAATACAGTACTATTAAGAAAATGTTTTCTTTACATAAAGTTAGTTTTCTCCCCCCTCTTCCCCTGCCCAAATCATTTTTTTCCGAACATTAATGACATAAAGTAGGGCATATACTGTAGAGTCCCCCACAAATCCAAGAAATTCTGAAATAAGTCCAATATATACATATTTTCTTATTCTGTCATATTTCACAAATATAATTATTACATTGTAATCCCACATTGAGTTACTGGTTTGTTACTGTTCTCCGTCACCCAGATCCTTTCTCTGCTGCATTTCCAACTTGCTATCGATTTTTCAGCTCTCAAGTGCTTTTCCTTCTCTCCTTTTCCATTGAAATACTGGAAAGTGTTTCACAGGTGCAGTCTCTCTGTGGTCTTTCTTACCAGAAGAACAAGAAGCAGAATCTCCTCATTTTTCATAACTCACTTTTTGTTGGACAAACTTTTGTATTTTCTCCTTAGTGTGCACATCATCAAAAGATGATTTTGTCCCTCCAGGGAATAATACTTTAAACACAGCTGGATACAGCACGTTGAATCTTGCACCTACATCTCAGCATCCCCTGAATAGTGGAATGAATTTACACCTCTTCTGCTTGGTGTACAGTGAGTAATCATTCTCCACAAACACTCTCCTGTCCCCTAATTTTAGTATTTTGTCCTTCTACCACAGTTCAGTTAGAATCAACTCCTTCTGCTTATAGGTTTGCATCTTTACTATTAAAGGTCTAGGTTGATTTCTTATAGCTATGTTTGGAGGATACACACAATGTGCTGTTTCAACTAACAACCCCTGCTGAGGAATACCAGTCCAGTTGCTTATTGGTGCTTTCATAAAATTAATGCAGCCTGTTCTTCCAGCTTCTCTGGTATAACTGATAATGTCAGGTTTTCTCTGTGTTCTGTCCTCTAATTCTGTTATTTTGTTAAACATCTCTTCCTGAGCAGTCTCATATTCACCCAGCCTTTTCTTCATTTCAACCTCTGATTTTTGCAGCTTTATCTCATCTGTATATCTGAATATCTGTTTAAAGCTTCTTCATTTTTTCCAGCCTTTTGTTTGTTTGTTTTGATATACTACAGCAGTGTTTTGTTTAGTTTAACCAGGTCTGTGTGCAGTTGTCTTATGTCTTCCTGTAGGTTATTGGAAGTCATGTCTGAAGGTTTCCTTGTTTTTTGCTGAACAACTGCAAAACTTTCCCCAGTCAGTGTTTCTTCCTCACTTTTTGTAGTTGATTTTTTCCATGTCTTCTGTATTTCTTTATTCTTGGCAATCCAGGCAGTGCACCTACTAGCCAGTTACTGAAATTTACCCATAAACCCAAGTCTACTGGCCTTCTTTGCTGAGTTTCTGTTTTCACATGGGGAAAGCTAGAAACAAGCTGTTACTCAGTGTGCAGCCATCTTGGAACTCCCAGTGGGTGATAGTGTTTTGATCCCTTTTTGGCACCTCTTTTTGAGAACATGCTTTGGGTCCTGCAGAAGGCCAGGAATCCCCACTACCAGGAAATAATTTTTGTCCAAATGGAAAAGATTTTTTGTTTGGTGCCTGTCTCGCTATCAGGATCCCCTGTTTGTGGTGATGCTGTCTTATTTGTTTAATCTGCTGCATGCTGGGTTGGCATATTCTAAAGTTAGAAAGCTCACCAGCCTGCGATTTCTGCTCGTCTATCTTTTACTCCTACTCTGGCCTCTAAATGTGTGGTCAAGCAATTTGTTAAAGGCATTCTTCATATCAGGCCTCCCAGGAAGCCTATTCTGCCTTCCTGGGACCTCAATTTTGCTATTGAAAAACTGACTCATAAAGGCTGTCCCACCTTTGGAGTGAGGCAAAGGGGTTTTAATCCCCCCTCTTACTGGTTACAAAAGAAGCAGGAAATTTTTAACCACACTAGACTTTGGTGACTTTTGTAGGGCATGTCTTACCCTTGGGATTCTGGATTATAACTCCCCAGTGGGTCATGCCTCTGCTTGTTTAATGTCTCCAAGTCTTTTGCCTCCACTGCTGTATGGGTACTTTGATGTTATCTCTAAACATAATGGACACCCTTTGGTGCATCACTGTACTGGATCCTCATGGGAGCTTTCTACAGTTCCCTGCAAGTGGTCATTATTTTCAGTAAAAGTGCTGCCATTTTGACTTTACTCTGCAGTGAGCATGTTCAGCAAGCTTAAGCTTTGGAAGAGACAGATTTCTTTCTATTCTACAAAAATATGGCTTTATTCTTGATGGCCTAATTGATGGAGAACTTGTTATATATTTGAAATGGGAGCTGTTAGAACTGCAGTCCCTAAGCGTGACCATAAACTGGGGCGATGTTATTCGTGTTTCACTGTTGCAGTCATTGCATTTGGGTAATCCTGCTGGCAGGTTGCCCTCAGTCGGCCTGGATTCCAAAGTCTTGGGTCCTGCATTTGGGTAATCCTGCTGGCAGGTTGCCCTCAGTCGGCCTGGATTCCAAAGTCTTGGGTCCTGCGTCGGTTGCCGTCGCCCCTTCCCTGATGTCAGGGGTATAAAAGATGCAGCCAACACCATTTTCTTTAGTCTTTCTTGCTGCGCGGTGCCCGAAGCAGAAGCAGTTCGCAAGTGCCGGTCAGCCGACTCCTGAGATTTTCGTGTTCAAGTTTCAGAAACTAAGTCTTCATTAAAAGCTAAGTACCCCATTGAGGAACCTTTTTTCTTGTTCCAGACCGATGTCAGAAAAAGTTAATAATTGTATTTCTTGTGGGAAGCAAATACCTCATAAGGACTTTCATTCTTAATGTATTCCTTGCCTAGGCCCTGACCACGATGTTTCAATTTGTCGGTTTTGTGCTAGATTTAACCAATGCACTATTAAGCGTCGGTACGATTTTGCACTAAGCTATTTTGGGCGCAGATTTAATTATACAATGTCGTTGGATAGCCATCCGACAAACAGAGTTCACAAAAAGCGCAAAGAAAAAGACAAGCAACCGAGGTCCAAAACCGACAGCGAAGCTTCTCTTAAGCCAGTCGCCGGTTCGCTGTGAGGAGCTTTCTGACGCCCGCTACTTTAGAGTTGCAAGCCACTACAGACTCCCACGTGGAATCAGTCAGGCCGCTGGAAACTCAAGGTATTGGAGTCTCCGAGACTATTCCATCAGATGGGTCCGGAGCCGCTGAGCAGGCATCGGCTTCTGAGGGTGTATTCAGACTTAAGCAATTATACAGTAAACCGACTACAGCTTCAAAGGCAAAGACTAAATCACCTTTAAAAGCAAAGAAACAAGTTCACCAGCCACATGGACAGGCCTCCATGCCCAAAAAACAGATGCTCAAAATGGCCGAAGACTTAATTACCTTGATCAGGGGTTCCCATCCCCTTCCTGATAAGAGGCCTAGGCAAGAGACAGACTATGAATCTTCAGATCAGGTTTCCATTTCCTCTGATTCCTCTTCTGATCAGGAATATTCTCTTCCCCCCTATAAGGATTCTGATGCTGAAGAATCCATTCCTTCAGCTTCTCCTCCTGAGGACTATTCCTTTGGGGAAACCTTGCATACCATGAGGGAGCATTTCCACTGGGAGAGCCAAGATTTTTCAGAATCTAAGAAGAGGCTCAGGGACTTCCTTCTATTACCTCAACACAGGCCTCTAGCTATTCCACCTGTGTTAGACATTGTAGATTATGTGTTTTCAGAGTCTAGTCTGACCCCTGACTTCTTACCTCCAGCTCCTGTTAAGCCTGACAGATACTACAGGGTTCCTGACTCTCATAAATTCCTTTTCAAAAACCCTGCTGCAGACCCAGAAACTATTTCTCAGGGTCCCAAAAGGCTTAAGGCTTCCACTGCAAAAAACCCTACCCCCTCTGACACATTCGAGGGCACTGGATAGATGGGGAAAAAAGATTTACACATCTGCTACCTTGGTTATAAGGGCCTTAAACTGCCAGTTTCATATGTTCAAATATCAGCAATATGTCATGGCACTGCTTAAACAGAAAATATTGGTAAATTCTAAATGTGCAGATAACAAAGAAATGCACGATTTATTGCATGCAGCTGAACAAGTTGGAAAGCATACTTTGCAATGTGGTTTTGAGGCCGTCTGCAGGGCTGCTGTTACGGGTTCTGTAATTAGGAGGCATGCTTGGTTAAAGGAACAAAATCTGCCTGATCATGTCAAAGCTAAATTATTAGATGCACCATTACAGCATGATACCTTTTTTGGTGTTAAGGCAGAAGAGGTGTTAAGAAACTGGAGGACAAAGCTAAATCTATGCAAACGGTCAAATATTTTTTACAGGTACAGCCGCCTAGGTTTAGCAGACACTGGCCTACAAAGAATTGGTTCTTTCCAGTGTCAGACAGATCTCAAAGGGGAAGATCCAGACACCCTAGAGGCAGATCCCAGCCACAGGATTCGTACAGGTGTAAGCAATGGGGTGCGTCTACCTCCAAACGTGGAGAAGACAAATCACAACCATACAGGAAACAGTCCCAATGACTTCCCCCTGCCTGCACCAATCACTTAACTACTAGCAGCACCCTTAGGGGGAAAAATAGCACTTTTCCCTCAAAATTGGCACATTATAACCCAGGACAAATGGATTCTAGAATTAGTGTCACAAGGCTACAAGTTTCACTTCCATACCCTGCCAAGGGCAAACGGTTGGCCAGGCCTGCCAAAAAATCAATGGGCAGAGGCTCAAAAACAAGTCTCCTCTCTCATGAACATGGGGGGGGGGCTATTCAACAAGTGCCACAGCAAGAGCAGGGACAAGGATTTTACTCAAGACTGTTCTTGGTACCCAGAAAGGACAAAGCATGGACACCAATACTGGACTTATCTATTCCAAACACTTTCCTGGATATACCAAAATTCAAGATGTTGACCTTACAGCAGCTTCTGGCCATGCTGGGCAGAAAGGCTTGGCTCGTCACTTTAGACCTAAAAGAGGCATACCTGTATGTCCCAATCAGACAATCATGCAGAAGATACCTCAGATTCAAGGCTGGTTCAAAGCACTACCAATTCTCTGCACTGCCCTTTGGCTTATCTACAGCGCCCAGGGTCTTCACAGAGTGCTTGGCACCAGTAATTGCTTTCTGCAGACAAAGAGGAATACAAATATATCCTTACTTGGATGACTGCCTCATTCAAGCAGAGAACAAGGACATTCTACTACCGCATCTGGCGTTTGTGAAAAGACTTTTAACATGCCTGGGGTAGACGGTCAACGAAAATAAATCAAAACTAGTACCCTCTCAACAGATAATATTCCTGGGTGCAAGCTTAAATACAACTGCCCAGATGGCTTATCCCACGCCAGACAAAGGCAACTGACTACCTATTTCAAGGAAATGGCAACAAAGGCCCAGATGTTCTTCGTCTCACATTGCTGCAGTCATAACCTGTGGGTAGTCCGCTGTCCTCGATCGGCCCGAATACCAAAGAGCTAGGCTGGCGTCGGTCATTGTCGCTTAGAGCTGACGTCAGTACGTCGTAGTACATAAGTGCAAGACCGACGCCATATCCTCAGTCTTTCTTGCCGCGTGGTCAGAAGCAGAAGCAGCGTTTGCAAGTGCCGTTCGGCGTTCTGAAATCTTCATTTATCGAGTTTCAGACCGAAGACCAAGTTGGGCTAAGTACCCCGTTGGGGAAATCTTTGTCTTTTCTTGCCTCAGTTATCCGGATGTCAGAAAAAGTTAATAATTGCATTTCTTGTGGGAAACAGATACCTCATAAGGATTTTCATTCTTTGTGTATTCCTTGCTTAGGGCCTGAGCACAACGTGGTCGGGTGTCGCTTTTGTGCTAGATTTAACAAGCGCACCATTAAACGGAGATTAGACTGTGCCAGGCTTGTTTTTGGAAAAAGGTGTAATTATAACATGCCGTCGGATCCTCCGACGCCCGCTTCCGCTAAAAAGCGTAAAGATAAATCTTTGAGGTCTAAACCGGATGAGTCGTCCGTTACGGACTCCGGTTCTACTGAGCCTCCGGTTGAACCTGTGGATCCAGCCGGGGATTCGGCTGAATCCCATGGGGAACCTTTACTTTTACAGGAGTCAACCTCTCAGGAGTTAGGCCCGGCTGAAGGTGCTTCTCAGGTGTCTGTAGTTCCATCTTTACAGAAGGTTATTAGGCCTTCTACTTCAGTGGCTAAAGGACATGCTAAGGCCAAACCTTGTCATGTTGGCCCTGGTCATAGTTCTAGCTCTCCAGCCCCTGTTCCTAAGAAGCATATGTTAAAAATGGCTGAGGACTTGATTACTTTGATCAGGGGTTCTATGCCCCCCCCCAGAGAAGAGGCCTAGGGTGGAGGCAGATTTAGAGGGGATGGATCATTCCTCTGACTACTCTGATTCCTCAGCTGAAGAAATTCAGGATTTCCCTTCTTATTTGGATTCGGATGCAGAGGACTCCTGTCCTTCTGCTTCTCCTCCAGAGGATTTTTCTTTTTCTGAGACACTGCATTCCATGAGGGAGCATTTCAAGTGGGAAGGTCAGGATTTTTCGGATTCTCGGAAACTGCTCAGGGAATTTTTGTTTCTGCCTCAGCATAGGCCCTTGGCTATTCCTCCGGTCTTAGAAGTTGTTCAGGATGTTTTTTCTAAATCTTCCCTGAATCCTGATTCTTTACCTCCTGCCCCTGTTAAGCCAGATAGATATTATAGAGTTCCTGAAGCACATAAGTATTTGTACAAGAGCCCTAGAGCTGATCCGGAAACCATTACTCAAGGTCCGAAGGGTATTAGGGCTTCTGTGGCTATGAATCCAGTTCCTTTGGATAAAGATGCTAGAGCTTTAGATAGATGGGGGAAAAAAGTGTACACCTCCTCTACGTTAGCTATGAGGGCTTTGAATTTCCAAGTTCATATGCTGAAGTATCAGAATTCTTTGTTAGGTCAATTGAAATCTAAGGTGGATGCTTTATCTGAAGGTATAGAGTGTAAGGAGCTCCAGGAGTTGGTTCATGCATCAGATCAAGTGGGCAAGCATTCTTTGCAGTGTGGTTTCGATGCTCTTCAGGCTGCATCCAGGGTGGCTGCTACAGGTTCAGTTATTCGTAGACATGCCTGGCTTAAGGATCAAAATTTGTCAGAGCATGTTAAGGCTCGGATTTTGGATGCTCCTCTTCAATCTGAAGTACTTTTTGGTCCTTCTGTGGAATCGGTTTTGAAAAAGATGGAAGATAAGGCTAAGTCTATGCAGACGGTCAAAGATTTTCTGCAGGTGCAGCCCCCTAAGTTTAGTAGGAATTGGCCTGCTAGAGGATGGTCTTTCCCTTCTTTGGATAATCAGTCTAAGGGCAGGTCTAGGCGTGGTAGAGGCAGAGCTCACGCTCAGGGTTCATTCAGACCTAGGACTTGGAGTTCTCCTGCACAGTCTTCTGGTGAGGGCAGGGGTCAGCCTTTTCGTAAACAGACCCAATGACCTGTATCTTCTGCTGCCAGACCCTTCTCTACTGGCAGCTCCTCTAGGAGGAAAGTTGGGACTTTTCCAACAAAATTGGCATTTGGTCACCCAGGACAAATGGGTGTTGGATATAATAAGTCACGGGTACAAGTTTTATTTTCACACTCTTCCTCCTTTCAAAGGCATGCCGGATGTGCCTCCTCAGCAAAGGATGGAGGCTCAGGAGCAAATTTCTTTACTTTTACAGATGGGGGCAATTCAGGCGGTCCCGTCTATTCCTAGTGCCAAAGAAAGGAAACACTTGGAGGCCAATTCTGGATTTGTCCATCCTCAATACCTACCTAGACATTCCAAAGTTCAAGATGTTAACATTACAACAACTTCTGCCTCTGCTGGGCAAGGATCACTGGATGGTAACCCTGGATCTCAAAGAGGCCTATCTTTACATCCCTATCAGGCCCAGCTGCAGGAGATTCCTGAGATTTCGGGCTGGTACTTCTCACTATCAGTTCTCTGCATTGCCCTTTGGTTTATCTGCTGCGCCCAGAGTATTCACAAAAGTTCTGGCTCCAGTGATTGCCTTTTTCAGACAGAGAGGAATACAAATATATCCTTATCTGGACGATTGCCTGATTCTTGCTCAAAACAAAGACAAGTTACTACAACATCTCCAGTATGTAATGGCAGTTTTAAGGTGCCTAGGGTATTCTGTGAACGAAACAAAGTCCAGTCTAGTACCCTCTCAGGACATGTGCTTTCTGGGTGTGAGACTGAATACAGCTTCTCAGATGGCATTTCTGACCCTGGACAAACAAAGAACTCTTCATCTGTACTTCCAGCAGTTATCAGTAATGTCCAGGCTGACTGCAAGGACAGTCCTTCAAGCCTTGGGGTTCATGGCATCTTGCATTCTAGTTCTTCCCAATGCCAAACTGCATATGAGGAAGCTACAATGGTATCTCAAAAGTGTGTGGACTCAACACTGCCACGGTTTGGACACTGTCATTCGGATTATACCTTGCATCCAGAAGGAATTCTTGTGGTGGGCTCAGGAATGTCAACTAAACAAGGGACTCTCTGTGACCTGACCAGAGGCGAGTCAGATCCTAACGACGGATGCCTCGGACTTGGCTTGGGGAGCACACTTCAATGGGAAATGGATGCAGGACGTGTGGCCTCCCAAACTACTACATTTGCATATCAACATGAAGGAGATGTTAGCAGTCCAATTTGCTTTGATGGCCTTCAAGGACCTACTTCAGCCGGGACAGGTGTTGATTCAAACAGACAACACAACAGTCATGTGGTACATCAACAAGCAGGGGGGAACCCATTCCTACCCTCTTTGCAGGCAAGCAATGATTTTATGGGAGACTGCTCTGAATTTGCAAATCAATCTTCAAGCACGGTTTCTGCCAGGAGCACAGAACTCCCTAGCAGATGTATTGAGCAGACAAATTGTGGATCCCCACGAGTGGAAACTGGATCCTCAGGTTTTCAAACAATTGACTATGGCTTGGGGAACTCCAGACATAGATCTGTTCGCTTCTCCACTGAATTTTCAACTACCAAAATTTTGCACAAAGATGTTCCACCCAGATGCTTGGAAAGTGGATGCTCTATCTTTCAGTTGGAACAACCTTCATGTTTATGCTTTTCCTCCTCTGCCTCTTCTTCCCAAGGTACTCTTGAAATCCAGGCGAGACAGGCCTTGCATGATTCTAATAGCACCAGATTGGCCACGTCAGCATTGGTATCCCCTGCTGAGGAGTTTAATCCAGGAGCCTCCTTGGCTTCTGCCACAGGTTCCTCATTTGTTATCCCAGTCAAACAATCATTTTCTCAATGTTTGGGTGCAGTCCCTGCATCTGACAGCCTGGCGTATTCTGTGATGGAGCCGGTGGGGTCTCAGCTTCCTCAACAGGTTTTAGATGTCATTTTGGAAGCCAGGCGGCCTAGTACTAGAAAAGTTTATGCTGATAAATGGAAGAGATTTTTTCTTTGGAGCACAGCAAAGGGTTTTGATGTTTCAGTGCCTAATTTGAGTTTTGCACTACAGTATCTTACTGAATTACTGGACAAGGGTTTGTCATTCTCTTCTGTGAAGGTTCATGCTGCAGCCATTTCTGCTCACTATGAGTGTGACCCTCCTTTATTTTCTCATCCTTTGTTCAAATAATTTCTTAGAGGGACAAAGAATATAAGACCCCCACGTAGAGCTCATACTCCTTCCTGGGATCTCAATTTTGTTTTGGAGAAACTTACTTTACCTCCTGTTGAACCTGCAGCTACGTCTGATTTGAAGTTTTTGTCTTGGAAGACTGCTTTTTTGTTGGCCATTACTTCTGCTAGGAGGGTATCTGAATTGCAGGCTCTCATGGCAGTTGAACTCTTTCTGATATTTCATAAGGATAGAGTTTCTTTGCGAACTAACCCTACTTTTATGCCTAAAGTGATTTCTAATGTGGCCTTGAACCAGTCTATTCATTTGCCTACTTTTTATGCTGATCCCCAAAATAAGGGGGAAAAACTCTTGCATTCTTTGGATATCCACAGGCAGTTACGTTACTTTTTGAGCAGAACTAAGGAGTTCAGACAGACTCAACAGTTATTTGTTTCTTTTGCTTTGAGTTCACAAGGAAAAGCTGTTTCGAAGCAGACTATTTCAAAGTGGATTGGTCAATGTATTGCCTTTTGTTATTCTCATCATGGGAAGAATGTTCCTGCTGGGATCAGACCTCATTCTACTAGGGCTACGGCCACATCTACTGCTTTTTTGAGGGGTGTAGCTACTAAGGATATTTTGGAGGCAGCTACTTGGAGTTCAGTACACACTTTTACTAAGCATTACCATCTCCCTCTGTATTCCAAGTCCAGGGCTGGGTTTGCCACTGCAGTTTTACAGGGTATGTTAGCAGCTCCTAATGCTATTTAGTTTGCCAGCCTCCCTTTTCCTTTGCTTTGGGATTCTACCCACAGGTTATGACTGCAGCAATGTGAGACAAAGAACATAGTACAGTTTTGTACCTACCATAAATGTAGATGTTCGAGGATCTACATTGCTGCAGTCCAATTTTCCCTCCCTCCTTCCCCTCTATAGTTGGTGGTGGCTGTGTTTTTTACTTTAGGATTGTCTTTATTTCTACACTGGTAGTTGTTGGGCGTGTACTTTTTTGGCTCTGGCCTTCTTTCATTCTTAGGACTTCTGACATCTGGGGCAAGAAAGACTGAGGATATGGCGTCGGTCTTGCGCTTATGTACTACAACGTACTGACGTCAGCTCTAAGCGACAATGACCGACGCCAGCCTAGCTCTTTGGTATTCGGGCCGATCGAGGACAGCGGACTACCCCAGGTTATGACTGCAGCAATGTAGATCCTCGAACATCTACATTTATGGTAGGTACAAAACTGTACTTTATCTGCAAGAAAAATTCTGCAGGCTTTGGGCTTCATGGCATCCTGCATCCTACTAATTCCATATGCAAGACTGCATATGTGGAAACTTCAATGGTACCTAAAAAGTGTCTGGACACAACATTGCCACAGCCTGGAAGCAATGATTACTCTCATTCCCTGCCTGCAACAGGAGTTTCGATGGTGGGCAAAGGCTTGTCGCCAAAACAAGGGACAGCCATTCTCACTACCCCCAGCCAGGCAGAACATAACAACGGATGCATCAGATTATGCCTGGGGGGCCCACATGGCAGGAAGAGGCATTCAGGGCACCTGGTCCACAAATCAAATGCATCTACATATCAATCAAAAAGAGATGCTAGCTGTTCAAAATGCCCTGACATCCTTCAAGGACTTAATTCATCCAGGACAACTACTGATAAAGACGGACAATACCATGGTCATGTGGTACGTAAACAAGCAGGGGGGCACGCATTCTTACCCCCTTTGCAGACCAGCCATGGCTTTATGGGACACAACATTGACTTACCAAGTTCATCTGCAGGCACAATTCTTGCCAGGAAAGGACAATACTCTGGCAGACGAACTAAGCAGAAACCTCATGGATCCCCACGAGTGGCACCTGGATCCACAAGTCTTCATCATGATAACAAAGAAATGGGGGCACCCGGACATAGATCTATTTGCCTCCCCTCACAACTATCAACTAAAAAGATTCTGCACAAGGTCTTATCACAGACAAGCATGGAAAGTGGACGCCTTATCTTTCATCTGGAAAAAACCTATCAGTATATGCCTTTCCTCCACTGCCTCTCCTCCCCAAGGTACTCCTAAAGGCGAGACAGGAGAAACCAAAAATGATTCTGATTGCCCCAGACTGGCCCCGCCAGTACTGGTATCTGATCTTAAGGAACTTGTTTCAATGCCCAGCCTGGACCTTACCTCAGATATCTCACCTACTGTCCCAACAAAACAATCAAATTCTGCACAGCCAACTCAGGACTCTAAACCTGGCAGCATGGCAGATAATGTAGCCATACAAAGCACACCTCTCAGTAAAGCTGTGATGGATGTCATTTTGGAAGCCAGAAGGCCTAGTACTAGAAAATCCTATGCTGGAAAATGGAAGAGATTTTGTGCTTGGAACCAAGCTCAAGGAACTGACACAGCTGTACCAAATATTCCTCAGATTTTGCAATACTTAACTGAGATGCTGGACAAAGGCCTATCTTTTTCATCAATTAAAATTCATGCCTCTACCATTTCAGCTCATTACAATACAGAGCCACCACTCTTCTCTCATCCTTTGCTAAGGCAGTACCTCAGAGGAGCCAAAAATTTAAGGCCTCCAGGGAGAGCGCCAATATTGCCAATGCCTGCATGGGGCCTCAATTATGTCTTGGAAAAACCTCACCCTACCTCCTTTTGAGCCAGCTGCTACTGCGGATATAAAGTTTGTATCTTGGAAAATAGCTCTGCTCCTAGCCATAACTTCTGCAAGACAAGTGTCAGAGCTTCAGGCTCTCATGGCTGTGGAACCTTTTATCATTTTGTATCCAGACAGGGTCTCTCTGAGGACAAACCCTACATTTATGCCTAAGGTAGTGTCCAGTGTAGCCCTTAAACAAACTATTCATTTGCCAACTTTTTATCCAAATCCACAGAACAAGGGGGAGAAAATTCTGCATTCTTTGGACGTGCATAGACAACTTAGATTCTGTTTAGACAAAACTAATGTTTTCAGAAAGACAGAACAATTACTAGTGGCATATACTGCAGGATCACAAGGAAAGGCCATCTCCAAACAGACTATTTCAAAGTGGATAGGTCACTGCATTAATTTCTGCTACTCTCAGCATAGCAAGCCAGTGCCTAAGGGCATTAGGCCACATTCAACCAGAGCTGCAGCCACTTCTGCAGCCTTTCTCAGGGGAGTACCAACCAAAGACATTTAGAGACTGCTACTTGGAGTTCAGTGCACACCTTTACAAAGCATTACAGTCTGCCACTTTGCTCTAAATCCAGAGCAGGCTTTGCCACTGCAGTTCTACAGGGCCTCATAGCCGCTCCTAATGTTTAGCTCCAGCCCCCCCCCCCCCCAACCATAGCTTCGGGACTCTACCCAAATGTAATGACTACAGCAGTGATGCACGAAGAACATAGTACAGTTGTGTACACTTACCATAAATGTAGATGTTAGAGTGTATTCACTGTTGCAGTCTAGGTTACCCACCCGCCATCCCCCTTATTTCTGCTGGAACTTATCCTTACTTCTTTGATCTATACAACCTATGTGGTGTATTTGCTTGTAGATGAAGGTAAAGTTTATTTTGGTGCATGTATGTTTTATATATATATATCTGCCTACCCTTTTGGGGGCACCTGACATCTGGGGCAAGAAAAACTAAAGAAAATGGTGTCGGCTGCATCTTTTATACCCCTGACAACAGGGAAGGGGCGACAGCAACCGACGCAGGACCCAAGACATTGGAATTCAGGCCGACTGAGGGCAAACCTGCCAGCAGGATTACCCAAATGTAATGACTGCAACAGTGAACACACTCGAACATCTACATTTATGGTAAGTGTAGAGAACTGTACTATTCCTCTCTCATCTAGTCTCTGAGGATTGCCTTCACCTGGAGCTTGAGCACACTCCAGTAATAGTCATCCATGCTTTTGAAGATGGCTTAGAATTATCAAGAGTTTAGCTGTCTGAGTGAGGATGCTGCATATGACAAATGACCTTCTGGTCTTTGTTGACACTATGATCTTCATGGGGCCATTAGCTTGCTTGAGAATGTCTGTTGTAGCCGAGTTTGAGATGTTAATGGTTGGAGAGAGACCACTCATTTATGGACTTTCTCCTTGTATGAGACCTCTGTCTCTGGTCCTTGAGTGGTGGACCAGCCTTACTATTGTCTAAATGGGCTTCCCATTCCTGCAGTCAAACCAGCTGAAGGTTTTGGTGACAAATGCTTTACAGGCAATATGGGGAGTTTACCCATGGTTCTAACTGGAAAAGGAACTCCATAAATAGAGGTGTTAAATTCAGTCCTCTTGGTCATTTATATCATGAGGGAGAGCTAGTTCTGCAGACCCTTCTGATTCAGTCTGAAATGCAGTGCTTTAGCTAGCAAGAGACATACATCATAACTCCTGAGCTAAGAAACAATGCACATATTCAAAGGGGTCACTTTTATGAGCTGCTTTTGCAGTCTCTTCTAGAGTTGCAGATACAGACGTTATGCCTGGCTTAGCTCTTCCAGAGAAGGGTATACACCAAATTTGACAAATTCATCTTTGAAGAGAATGTGTTGCCATACTTTTTTTTTTGCTCCATGCAGCAAGAAAGAATGGAGTTTACTGTGGGTGTTTTTGCAGTCCATTTTAAGATTTTAAGATAGAAATTGTTTTACTCCTTCCCAGCATTCTCACTGATTTTTTACATCTCATTACATAGTTCATAGTAAAGCCCAGAACTAGTACTTCTCACCCAGGGTGGTTCAAGAAGAATGTGGGTTTGAGCTGTTGTACCTTGGTGATATATTGAACTGTCACCACATCTAGCTGCAGTGGGGGTTATCAGTGTTTGTGGCAGTAGCCACCTATGTTATATAACTTGGCAGCAGTTCCTTAAATAATTGCTGCATTTCTACCCACTTTAGAAGATCTCCTCCTCTGTATGGGATTTGAAATGTGACAGCTCTGCCCCTTCCCCATTTGAATTGTCTGTTTTCTGTGCAGGTACAGTTCATATCTTGGAAAATATTTTATTGATGGTGATCACCTGTTCTTGCAGAATCTTTGAGCAATAGAATTATATGTCAGGAAACATACTTGATCTTTTACAAGGATCAAGTGACCCTTAGGATTAAAACAAGCTCGCCTGTGAATCAGTCCGTTCATTTCCATGTTTTCTTCACCAGGGCAAAAACCAGGACAGAAAGAGATGTTCACACTCTGAATGTGCACTTCCAGCTGAAGTTCACCTGAAAGGGCATACATGAGTTTCAGAGTTTGCATTGTAGAAGGAAGGGCTGGTGAATGCACACACACCCTTTCCAAGACAGTTGATGACTACATTTTCTTTTGCAATCTGACAGCTCACTGTCTGTTGAAAAAATGTTGCAGTCACAGTCTACAAGAGAGATGGCTTCTACAAGTAGCTGCTTCAAGAAATCATGCCTGGCTTAACACTCCCAGAGGATTAATGCTGTGAGATATTAACAGGCTGCTTCCTTTAATTGAGGTTGATTCCCTCTGCCTCCATTTGCTCACTGTGCGACTCTGAGCAAAGTACTTAACCAGCCAGTGCTATGGGACACTTAGAAAACTAGGCTACACTCCTCTTTGGTGGAACACATGCTTAGTAAATGTATTTGAACCTATGAACATGATAATCTGTGCTACATTTGCTTACTCCTTTTTATTTTTTAAACACCTTTATTAAATTCTTACAATTTTGACATTGACATATGAGGACATACAGCAACAGACATGACAGTCATGTCAAATGTTTTCCATTATTTTTATGTATTTTACATGTTTCTTTTTAACAATTATTTAATCCCACTGTAGATCAAAGAGCACGTGCTATGTGCTGTATCTTTAAGAAGCACATCAAAGACTGAGCATGCACGTTTAAATGTTAACCACGGGCTATTCATAATGTAAGCATGTATAATTACAGCAGTTAGTTTGTATACAAGTTTCTAAAGTTAAAGTCAGCAAGCTTCTATCGTGAAGTGTTTGTGTAGAATAAAGCTGCTTGAACAGAACCCATGAAGACTCTCTTATTGTGTCCGAAGTAGGAGAGTAAGATGGTGTCAGAACCAGGATCGAAGAGAGTAAGATTTGGAGCCTTGAGGTGCAAATACGACCGGGAAGGTAAATTAATAGAAACAAGCACAAAAAAGAGCCAGAAAAGAAGCAAAGGTAATGGGAATATGCACAAACTACTACCTATTTCATAAAAAGGACAAAACGGGGCATTACAAGCAGGGGGCGGCCCGTGCTATTGGACTGCTAGACTGCAGCCCCCCAGCTGTAAAAGAGAAAGAAAAGAAAATAGAAAAGAAGAAAAAAAAATAAAAGATCGCAAATAACGGACCTTCGCGCATGCGCACTAGCAGCATTTCCGATATCCGGACTGCTGCTGAGACAGTCTGGAGCATGTGCAGACTGTCTCAGCAGCAGTCCGGATTAGGAAACATTCAAGAACAGAGATCCCAGAAGTCTATGCAGTTGTAACTGCATAGACTGTCACAGGAAAGGGATCGGACTCGGACTGCAACATTGGCAGGCTGGGAGTCTCGGGGGGGGAAAGAACATCTCGTGGGCTGTGGTGGATTTCATGCTCCAACGGACGTAGGGAAGGATGTAGTGCGCAGGCAGGCTTGTAATGCTCCAACGGCTGTGGATATAATGCAGCAACGAAGGGATCTACATCTATCCAGGTGTGTGTGTGTGTGTGTGTGTCAAATGCCCCAGGTGCTACATGGTGGTGGGTAGAGAATAAGGCTTGAACCCTGCACCTTGGGCCCAGGTGGCAAGAGCCTGAATTCCCTACCCACCACCATTTGTAAAAATGTTGCAGATTTTTCCCTCATACTTGTTCTGTTCCTCATAAAATCTGTGGTTTCTGTATTTTTGTGTCCTTGCAAAGCCAGTAGTGCATTGGTGCAGTGGTAGCTTTGTTGCCTGACAGCTACATGTTCTATGGTTTGATTCTTGGCTGGGGTGCCTTACCTTCTGTGTGGAGTCTGTATGCCCTCCCTGTTTTTGTTTCCTGTAGTGTCCTCCCATCTTAGAAAGACATGTGTCTGTCTGGAGTGTTTCTCCCTGGGCCTCTGCTAAAAATTAGCTTTTGTTCCAAGTCAGACTTTCCTGGTTAACAAATGTTAAAAATGACGCACATTTGAATATCAGACTTCATATTTTTCAGAAAGTGCATGGTAACACAAAAGCTTTTATTCTAGCAATTTTCTAAGTGTATACGATGGATATTTGAAATTTGTCCCTATTTTTGGGACTGTATTCCCCCATTGTTGGCTTCATCCAGGTTTTGTGCTAAGGTTGAGAGCTATGGTAAGAACTGAATTCACTGAATATGTTTGGGGGCTATATTCCCCCATTACTGGCTTTGTCTGGGTGTTTTTTGCTAATAGGTTGAGAGCTATGGTGAGAACTGAATTCACTGAATGTTTGGGGGCTGTATTTACCCATTATTGGCTTTGTTCAGGTGTTTTGTGCTAAGAGGTTGACAGCTATGCTATGGTGAGAACTGAATTCACTAAATGGTAGCCATTTACGTTTCCGTCTTCCTCTTTCACAAAACAGCTGATTTGGCATAGTGGTATGTTGCTCTGACTGTTTTGCACAGGGTCCCCTGGGTTCAAGACGTGGCAGTGAAATGTATGGTGGTAACACCGCATTTTATTCTAGCAACTTTCCAACATTATACAAGCAATGTTTAAAATGTTTCCCTGGTTTTTGACCTTTTGTCCTCCTCCCCAATAAATTTTGGCTTTTTCCAGATTTCTTGTGCTGCAGAGTTCAGAGATACAGCTGAGTGTTGAGTAGATTTTACAAGGAGCTGAGAGCTGCAGTGGAACAAAAGTTTAGTGCTGTTTATGCTAAGTCTGCTTGCATTGTTAATAGCACAACAGGTAGTGTACTTGCTTTTGATGCAGAAGGCTGTGGGTTCTACTCCCACAGTAGGTAGATGCATTGCTGATACTGTACTGTGTTGTAAAGGGGGTGGATGCTGCAGTCCTTTTTGGCAAAGATACCTAGTAACCATGAACCTGTTATCAGTTTGCTATCCATTCCCTATTGCGGTATTACTAGCTTATTATTTTTTTAATGCATGCAACATAGGCAATTTATACTTCAAGGGCAACAGACACTTTATTTGTAGATGAAACAATGACATATAAAGTTGTTTGCTAGCAGCATCCTCTTTATTAGTTACAGATTTCTTTAATGTGGATTTTACTACTTCAGAGATTGTGCATATTTACTGATACTGGTGGACTATTAAAGGTTGAGTAGACTTTTTATGATGGAAATGTTCTGAATTGGGCAGTTTTGTCATTGGTGTATTCATTTTGTTTAATTGTTT
Source organism: Protopterus annectens (assembly GCF_019279795.1). NCBI lineage: Eukaryota > Metazoa > Chordata > Ceratodontiformes > Protopteridae > Protopterus > Protopterus annectens. The sequence goes on from NC_056726.1 coordinate 1,355,894,732, forward strand.
ACTGGAAAATGTTCAAAACAATAAATTTAAAATGCCCTCTAACAACTGTACTGAAATATTCAAGGAATATAATGTAATACAGTCAGGAAGGTGTATCAAAGAGCATGTGTATGTTTCATGTTCAAAAGGCCTATGATTTTGAAAACAGCCCAGAGTTGATCTTTATCTGCCACTGGCAAAATTTATTTTCTTTGAATGTGGGTTTCAATGCACGTTAGTTTCAAGGGCAGAGAAGTTTTAATGCTAAGTCTGTTTTCATTGTGAGACTGCATTGCTTTGTTTAACAGATATCTATTAGGGTTTGTGGTGTAAAATGCAAAATAAAACTTTAAAATGAAATCTAAATCATTGCAGAAGTAAAGCAGTATGCACATTAGTGTTTATGGTAAATGGGGCAAAATAACCAAAGAATGGGACATTGGAATGGCTGCATGGGGGAGGCTCCATTCGACCATGAGTTTGTGAGGGGGGGGGTGGCAAACTCAGACAGCCCCGGTTGAACTATACCTCTCAGTTGTCCATATGTTTGCAGAATGAATAGATATTTGCTTCTTATTTTTGGTTTGTTCCTCATAAAATTTGTGGTATTCCAGCAAATCAGTTAGGAATTAAGTCACGAAATGATAGACATTGAGTTTCAGACGTCATAACCTTCTGAAAAATGCATGCTAATGCAAGACCTGTTATTCTATCAACTGTCTTCAGTTTATACAAGAGCAATTTTTAGTAGTGTTTGTATATTCCCCCAATATATTTGGCCTTGTCCAGATTTCCTGCATTAAGAGGTTGAGAGGTATGTGCAAATCGCTTTGTAGAATTAGGAATATTCAAACCTCTCCATTGTCCCCAATTTTGGCTCAAAATGTTGCTCTCCCCTAATAATCCCTCCTCAAAGTGGCAATTTTGGAAGAAAACGTGGAGGGTTTACAATTATATACAACTGTAATGATCAGAGTTATAGATTACTTTTATTTCAGAAATGCATGTAGATGCTCTTATTTTAGCTGCTCAAGTTAACAGTGTTAATATTAAAAAGGTGTCCCTTTTTTGACAGGTTCCCAGCTGTATTGTGTGGCAACTTTATATTTTTGCATCACGTGTTGGTCTGTAAAGTTGTGGTTTTCCGGCAAATTAGTGGCAAGTCATTAAAGAGTGAAGTTAGAAAATAATGACAGACATTTCAGTTTCAGATTTCATACCCTTCAGCAAATTCGTACTAATGCAAGACCTACTACTGTTCTATTATCTAAGTTAATAAGAGCAATATTTAAAAATTGTCCTTATTTTTGGACCTGTGTCCCACTTCTAGTTCTGTGTATGGCTTTGTCCAGATTTCTTGCTCTGAAGTTGAGAGGTATGAGTGTCAGAGCCATCACTGTCAGCCAGAGACCGTTCAAATTGTGACATACTTGTTGCACCCTACGCCCCATTGTAGTGCCGCTAGATGTGTCCAAGGAAGGCAAGGAGCAGTTATGCAGTGTAAGTGTGCAGAGTATTCCCCCATCCAAGGTAGACCACAAGCACGACCGTGGCTTTTCATCTGTCCTTGATTTTGCAGAATGTTCTGGTTTTCTGTCATATTTTTATACTGTTGATTTATGCTTCTTATTATTCAGGAAATGCATGCTGTCACAGTGCCCTGTTGTTCTGTTTAAGTAGCAATGATTTAATGACCATCAGGTAAGCTTGTCGGAGATTGTAAGATGCAAGTAAGCTTTAATAAGCATACTGTTAAAGAATTACTAGCATTGAAAGCCTTTTCGTTGTTGCCATGCCGAGAATATTTACATAACTAGATAATGTATAAGCCTTGGGTATTGAAATGCATATGACACTATTTGTAATAAAAGGACATGATTACAGTATTTTCAGAAGCTCATTACATTTGTTAGAGACTTGCAGTCATCTTTGCAGGCTTACCCCTAAACTAAACAGAATGCCAATCTATCATGTGTGGTCCATAACTTGTGCAGGAATCCTTTAAGCAATTTATCTTGAGCTTGTTTTTTGTTTGCTGTTCATTTTTTACTTTGATCATGTCTTCCCCATGAAACAAGTAGATAGTTGTCAGGCAGCAGGTCTTTTTTGGATAGGAAACATTTTTACAAGTGGGGGGTATCACAGAGATTGCTACTTTCAGCATGTTACTTGGTAATTTTATAAAGCTGAGTATAAATTATAATTAGAACTGCAGTGCAAGGAGTAGTGGTTTGAGTTGAGTGCTGATTGTTTTTTATACTTGATTTTAACTGGCATTCCAGTAATGTATTTAAAAAGTAATTTATTTTTTCATGCCTCACAACCTGTTTCCATCTGGATATTAAGTAAGTTGTCATGTAGCCAATGCATTGAAATATTTTATTCTTCAACACTTCATTTTGTCTTGATTGGACTCTCGTAATGACTGTTTGGCACCCAGGGCAGCGAATTTAATTAAAGTTCCAGTTGTGGTTTTGAGCATAGCTCCACCCCCTTTCTAGTTCGTCACACCCCTTCCCATTGGCCCTACCCATTCCGCTGTCTCCTGCAGCCCTCCTTTAATTTGAAGTCACCAGCCACCACTGATTACAAGGGCACAAAAACGCACTATTAAACAAGCTGGAGGCATAAAATTCTTTTTAACTAAGGGAAATGTTTAAAGTAAAGGTATTTGACAAAACGATTAGCAGAAAATAAAATGGGCATGCTTAAAGCAAAACATGCATGTTTTGAGTAAAACGAGCACAAGAAAAGTACAGTGGGCATGAAACGAGATTAAACAAGCAAAACGAATATAAGGGCAAAAAAGGGGCACATTAAGTGTAAATTAAGCAAGGAGACTGCATGTTTTTTGGCAAAGTGCTGTGTTTTAACATAACTTGGCTTTGTATGGTATGAAGGACATAACTAAAGTTATTCAAAGCATCTCAAAGTGTGTGAAAGTGCTTTACAGTCTGTGCTTATTACTGTGCATGTAGTTCAGGGAGTCATTTGTGTGCAAAGTGCAACTATTTCATGAAGTATAGCCATTTCAAAAAGTTTATTGTGCTGGGTGTGTCTGTTTGCAATATGCCGCCATTATAGAGTGTTCCTTTCACTGTAGAGAATTGTCTAGAAAGGTACCGTCATTTTGGGGACATGTCAGTGTGTTGTGTGCTTTTTGTTCGCAAAGTGCCATTTCTTTGAAATGTTATAGACTCTGTGCTTTCCTGTCCAGTTCATTCGCAATTGTGCATTTATTTGACATGATGTTCTTCGTGTTTCACTGTTGCAATCATTACATTTGGGTTATCTGCTTGCAGGTAGCCCTCAGTCGGCCTGATTATCAAAGTCTTGGGTCCTGCGTCGGTTCCTGTCTTGTCTTCCATGACGTCAGGTAGTCAGGGGTATAAAGCATGCAGCCGATGCCATTACATCAGTCTTTCTTGCCGTGCGGTGCCCGAAGCAGAAGCAGTTCGCAAGTGCTGGTCGGCCGACTCCTGAAATTTTCATTTTCGAGTTTCAGATCCGAAGTCTTCAACTAAGCTAAGTACCCCGTTGGGGATCCTTTTTCTTGCTCTAAACCGATGTCAGTAAAAGTTAACAATTGTATTTCTTGTGGAAAGCATATACCTCATAAAGATTTTCATTCGTACTGCATTCCTTGCTTAGACCCAGACCATGACGTACTTCGCTGTTAGTTTTGTGCCTTATTCAAACCTCGAACTATTCGTCATGGGTTCATTTTCGCATCTAAATATTTTGGTACTCAGTTCAGTTATCCAGAAATGGCTACAGTAAGCCACCTAACTACCGACATTCTGAAAAAATGCAAAGATAAAGACAGAGACAGACCGCATAGGTCCAAAGCTGCCGACAACGCTTCTCCTAAGCTAGTCGCCAGTTCGCCGGTACTCAGTGAGTTGCTTTCGCAGCCCCTGATACCTGCTACTTCAGATTCACAGGCCTCTACTGAGACCCATTCGGAGTCCGGTATGCTGCGAGATGCTTCTTAGACTGTGGAACCTGTGGATGTCTCTACCTTGGATGGGTCCGGAGCCGCTGTGCAGGCACTGGCTTCTGAGGGTGTATTCAGGCCTACTGACTTGCATATTAATCCAACGCCATCTTCTTCTTCAAGGCCTGAAACTCGAGCCATGATTAGAAAACTGATGCCTAGACCACATGGTCAGGCCCCTATGCCTAAAAAATAGATAAGAATGGCTGAAGACCTTATCTAATCAGGGGAAGCCACCCTTCTCCCTCTAAGAGACCTAGAACTGATATTCCTTCTGATTCTTCTGATCAGGATTCTGAAATTTCTGTTTTCTCTGATGACCAGGAGTTGTCTTTATCTACCTATAAGGATTCTGATGCAGAGGACTCCATTCCCTCTTTTTCCCCACCAGAGGATTTCTCTTTTGGTGATGCCTTACATACTTTTAGGGAGCATTTCTGCTGGGAAAGCCAGGATTACTCTGACCTCAGAAAGAGGCTTAGGGAATTCTTACTCCTACCACAACACAGGCCTTTAGGTATACCTCCTGTACTGGACATCGTAGATGATGCCTTCTCAGAAACTAGCCTGGCCCCTGACACTTTACCCCCGGCTCCCAGAAAACCTGACCGGTATTACAGGATTCCTGACTCTCACAAGTTCCTCTTTAAGAATCCTACTGCGGCTCCTGAGACTATTTCACAGGGACCCAAAGGCATTAAGGCTGCTACTGCCAAAAATCCTACCCCCTCTGATAAGAGATTCCAGGGCCCTGGACAGATGAGGTAAGAAGGTATACACTTCTGCAACTTTGGCCATTAGGGCCTTAAACTGCCAGTTTCATATGTTAAAGTATTAGCAACATATTACTGGATTGCTTAAACAGAAAATTATGTTGATTCCTGAATTACAGGATTTAATGCATTCTTCTGAACAAGTTGGAAAACATACTTTGCAATGTGGTTTTGATTCATTAGAGGCATCTTGCAGGGCTGCTGTCACTAGGTCTGTACTTAGAAGGCATGCTTGGCTTGAGGAGCAATCTTTGCCAGATCACGGTAAAGCTAAATTACTGGATGCTCCCTTAAACCAAGACCGCCTGCTTGGCAACAGAGCAGAAGTACTTAAAAAGATGGAGGAAAAAGCTAAATCTATGCAAACTGTTAAAGATTTCCTGCAAGTACAGCCTCCCAGATTTAGTAGGCACTGGCCTTCTAAGAATTGGTCCTTACCGTCCTTTCCTGCCTCTTCCAGGCCTTCTCCGTCCAAACCCAGAACCAGCAGAACACCCAGGCTTCAGTCCCAAGGTACCCAAAGGCCTAAGTAGTGGGGGGCTCTCACTTCCAAAGCTGGGAGTAGTAAGACACCCCCCTATGGTAAACTGTCACAATGACTTAACTTTAAACCTTCCAAGCCCTGCTCAACTGTGACTGTTCCTTTGGGGGGGGGGGGATCGCCCTGCATGCAAAAAACTGGGAACTCGTTACCCAAGACAAATAGGTTTTAAATATAGTTTCCCAAGGATAGAGATTCCACTTCCACTCCTTACCAACTCCAAATGGTTGGCCAGACCTACCCCCAAATCAGTGGGCAGAGGCTCAAAAGCAAGTTCTCTCTCTTCTAAGCATCAGGGCTATTCAACCTGTCCCAGAAAAAGAATGGGGGCAAGGTTGCTAATCAAGAATCTATCCTGGACCTGTCTATCCTATACACTTTTTTGGTAATCCCAAAATTCAAAATGCCTGGTTGGCACCACTGGATTTAAAGGAAGCCTACCTGCACATCCCAATAAGGGAATCTTGCAGAAGATACTTATGCTTCAGAGCAGGCTACATGTACTATCAGTTCTCTGCACAGCCCTTTGGCTTATCTACTGCGCCCAGGGTATTCACAAAGTGCTAGCTCCAGTCATTGCATTTTGCAGGCAAAAAATATTCAAATAACCCATACCTGGAAGATTGTCTAATTCAGGCAGAAAGCCAGGACATATTATTAAATCATTTGGCATTTGTAAAGAAACTACTAACTTCTTTGGGGTACACCATAAACAAAAAGAAATCACATATTGTACCCTACCAACAAATTGTGTTCCTGGGAGCAAGCTTGAATACAACTTCCCATATGGCCTACCTCACGCCAGAGAAACAAGTTCATTTGACAACCTACTTCAAACTACTAGCCACAAAGACTCAGCTTATCTGCAAGGAAAATACTGCAAGCCCTGGGGTTCATGTCCTTTTGCATTCTACTAATTCCATATGCAAGACTGCATATGAGGAAACTACAATGGTATCTAAAAAGCCTATGGTGTCAACATTTTCAGGACCTAGAATTAATTATTCCTGTCATACCTTGTCTAAAGATAGAGCTCCTTTGGTGTGCAGAGTCCTGCCATCAAAACAAGGGACTGACATTCACTCTACACCCTGCTGCCCAAACCCTAACAACAGACGCATCAGACTATGCATGGGGGGCTCACTTGGCAGGGCAGTGCATTCAGGGCAAATGGAACCTGAGTCAAATGCACCTGAATATCAATCAAAAAGAAATGTTAGCTGTACAGAGTGCTCTGACAGCCTTCAAGGACCACAGTCTTCCAGGACAATTATTGGTAAAGATGGACAACACCACTGTTATGTGGTACATAAACAAGCAGGGAGGAACCCACTCATACCCTCTCTGCAGACTAGCCATGGTTCTGTGGAACACAGCTTTGAGCTACGAAGTGCACCTACAAGCTCAATTCCTGCCAGGCAAACTACATACACTGGCAGACGACTTGAGCAGAAATCTCATGGACCCAAATGAGTGGAAACTGGAACCAAAGATATTCAACATTTTGAGAAACAAATACGGGAGCCCAGAGATGGACCTGTTTGCCTCCCCACAGAACTACCAATTGGACAAATTCTGCACAGGGACTCCCCACAGACAAGCTTGGAAAGTAGATGCCCTGTCCTTCACCTCAGTTTATGCCTTTAGCCCTCTGCAGCTCTTCTCCAAGGTGCTACTAAAGATCAAACAGGACTAACCAAGGACAATACTTATTGCACCAGACTGACCACGCCAACACTGGTAGCCCCTCTTGCGCAGTGTGTCACTTCTGGAACCATGGCACCTGCCTCACACCCCTGCCCTGCTGTCCCAGCAGGAGGGCCAGATTCTGCACCCGCAGCTTCAAACCCTGAACCTTGCAGCCTGGCTAAATACATGATCTCTCCGTTACCCTCCATCAGTAAGCAAGTGATTGATGTCATTCTGGAGCCAAGGAGGCCTAGTACTAGAAAATCCTATGCTGACAAATGGAAATGATTCTGTTCCTGGAGCGAAACTCAGGGGATGGACACAACTGTGCCCAATTTACTGTCAATTCTTCAATACTTAACTTGAGATGCATCACAAGGGCCTTTGTTTTTCTTCCATCAAAATTCATGCCTTGGCCATTTCAGCTCATTATAATACAGAGCCCACCCTCTTCTCTCATCCACTTCTGAAGCAATTCCTCAGAGAGGCCAAAAACTTAACACCACCGAGGAGAGCCCCAACTCCAGCCTGGGACCTTAACTTTGTATTGGAGAAGCTCACTCTACCTCCCTTTGAGCCAGCTGCAAATGCAGAGGTGAAATTCCTTTCTTTGTAAACAGCTTTCCTTCTAGCCATCACCTCAGCAAAAAGGGTGTCTGAATTACAAGCCCTCGTGGCAGTGGAGCCTTTCATCATCTTTCATGCAAACAGGGTGTCCCTCAGGACCAATCCTTCCTTTATGCCCAAGGTGGTATCCAGTGTGGCCCTTAATCAGTCCATTCATTTGCCAACCTTCTTTTCTAATCCACAGAACAAAGGGGAATGAATACTGCACTCCTTGTACGTGCACAGACAACGTAGATTTTACTTGGACAGGACTAAGCTTCTCAGGAAATCTGAACAGCTGCTGTTTGCATTTGCTGCAGGGGCAGAGGGGAAGGCCATTTCAAAGCAAACCATTTCTAAGTGGATAGGCCATTGCATTCATTTCTGCTAAAAGCACCGTGGAAAACCTACCCCAGACGGGATAAGACCACATTCAACCAGGGCTGCATCTACCTCCACAGCCTTTCTCAATGGTGTCCCTACCAGGGACATCCTAGAAGCTACTACCTGGAGTTCTGTACATACCTTCACCAAGCATTATGTCAATGTTTATAAATCCAGAGCTGGTTTTGCCACTGCAGTCTTGCAGGAACTTATAGCTGGTCCTAATGCTATCTAATTGCCTCCTCCCTTCTTTAGCTTTGGGAATCTACCCAAATATAATGACTGCAACAGTGAAACATGAAGAACATAGTACAGTTGTGTACACTTACCATAAATGTAGATGTTTGAGTGAATTCACTATTGCAGTCCTAGTTACCTTCCCTCCAGCTCCCTAGCTTCTATTGACTATACCTCTATTCTTGCTTACTATACTTAAAGCTTTCTGGTGTATTTGCTTTTTGTTGGAGGTGTAACCTTGTATATAATTGCTTCCCATTATTGGGGGTACCTGACATCTGGGGCAAGAAAAACGGATGTAATGGCGTTTGCTGCATGCTTTATACCCCTGACTACCTGACGTCACGGAAGATGAGACAGGAACCGACGCAGGACTCAAGACTTTGATAATCAGGCCGACTGAGGACTACCTGCAAGCAGATAACCCAAATGTAATGACTGCAACAGTGAATACACTCGAACATCTACATTTATGGTAAGTGTACACAACTGTACTTTACTTATACTGATGAGGTGATTTTGTGCAATACAGTAATTTCAAGAGTGTTACAGTGCTCGAGAGAGTCTTATTTCGTAAAGTTCAGTTATACAGAGGCTTGTTGTGCTGTCGAGCAAAGTTACAAGTACTGGCATATATGTATATGTTCATGCTTATGTGCAAAACCCTTCACTGGTATGTCTTAATATGGCAGACAGATTTTAAAAGCGCTTGTGATGCCCATGCCCAGTAATCAAGGAGCCTCAATCCCCATCACTAGCACTAGTGTGGGATGTCCACATAGGGAGGATGACAAGTACACACACAGTAAAGTACAGTTTCCCTTAAGAGCACACAGAGATCACAATCAGTCTGGGGCTGGTTTCTCCCTCTCTCTCCAGATCACCAGTAAGATGCCCCACTAGCACAGCTATAAAGTTAAGATCTCAGCCGAGTGGCCAAGCTAAGACCTCCAGCACCGCCTTTGTCCAACCAGTGCTTAGTGTCCCTGCCGAAGTAGCTGACACACACGCACACACTTTGAAATTTGATTGATATACAAACACGTGCACACACACACACAACTGGGAAAGGCTGGCACAGGTTTACTAGCGATGCCCCCTTCTGCCCAGACTATAAGGTAGTACCAGCAGCCACCCTTACTTATCAGCTAGTATTGAGGCCCTTACCAAAGGGTGCCCAATCTTACTGTGTAATGTTAGTACTATCCAAATGGTAAGTGTGACCAAGATGTTCAGGGCTATTTAGGAGTGCCTATACAGTGTCACCAGATACATATGAAAGTACTCTCAGAGCTTAAATATCTCTAAACAAACCAGCCACAATTACAAGGTGTAAATATATTTAATAATAAATAATAAAAGAACAAGACAATATTCAATAGCTAAACACTAAGTGACTACAGAATTCGGAATCACAGGAAGTATTTTAAAACAATATTGCAGTGCAGTCTCAAATACAGAAAACATCTAAACTAATATTTACTATATTCCTATCTGTACCTAAGAGAAATCACTTTTCCCTAGTTACTTAGTATTAGCAAGACAAGTACTGGTGTGAGGATATTTTCAGGTCCAAAGACAAATTAAGTCTTTCGGCTTTTCCCGGTTAGGGGTCGCCACAGCGGAACTCCGGTCCGCTCATGATTGGCAGTGGATTTTTATAGTGCCGAGTTGTCAGCCCGACGTCCAATCTTCAAAGAAGGCATGCCCATTCACACTCGCACCTACCTGCATGTCTTTAGCGTCACTCAACTGCAGGGAGGACATGCAGACTCCACACAGAAGTCTCTCCAGCCGAGAATCGAACAGGAGAACCTCTTGCTGTGAGTTGACAATGATAACCACTGCACCACCGCGGCCTCCAGGTCCAAAGACAAATACAAATAGAAAATGCACAGACTCGCTCTCTGAGTTCTTAAATTAGTAATGCACATTACTGCTGGATTAGCTGGATGACATCACTCTGTCACCTGCCTTCAGTTAACAGGCTAACAGAAACCAACATCTCTGTGTCAGAAATACTTATCTCTCAGATGTGCAGCTGCTAGGAAGTAACGGAGCAATAAAAAACACTTTACATTTGAAACCTAGTAATTGTTTGTATTTCAAGACAGTAGGAAAACCCTTAGCTCTAGACAGTGTGTCTGCTTGCTGCACTGAAACTATTTTTTTTTAGCACATCGTAAAGCACTTTTAACTTATTTTCTTGAGGGTTTGCAATAACTCTGCATGTTCCAGTTTCTACCATGAAAACGCACATTTGCACAGGCACCTAGTCCATATACATTTCTGTTCTTTTCCAGTAGTGTACACTGCGGTTACATTCTTGAAGCTCAGTATACAACATACAGTTAACACACACTTCTGTACCAGTAGTTTAATATACACATATATAGTTCTCTTACATTTGTAAGACAAGCCTATCAATCTTATTAATATTCACAAATGACATATGGTTATTTACAAAATTCCAGATAGCTGGGCTGGCACTGTCACGTTTTTATATAAATCATATTAATGTTTTCAAGTGACATATAATTATTTGCAAAATTCCAGATAGCTGGGCTGGCAGCATTTTGGTTTGTCGTCTCCCTTACCTCTTGTATTTAATCAGAATATTGCAGAGAACTGGAGAGTATTTGAGCAAGAGTATATTTTTATCCAAACAGCTTATTCAGATAAAGACGCATGGCCAAGGCATTCATTTTGCTAAACATAGCCAAGTCTGAGGCCATAGAAAGAGAGCATTCATTTGTGTATGCACCAGAGGTGTATGAAGGAGAAGGGGAAAACAAGTCGTATTGTACAGGCTGAGTCAAGCGAAGACCCCGAGTGTTTGAAGCGCAAGTTCAGAGAAATGTGTAATCCCCAGACAGATATTACACTGGAGAGGTGTTTGTTTTACACAAGAGATCAGAAACCAGGGGAAACTTTTGTAGCTTATATAAGTGATCTGAGAAACAAGGCTAAAACATGTCAGTTTGGTGGATTGAAAGATGAGTTAAAGTGTGTGTGTGTGTGTGTGTGTGTGTGTATGGTATTGATAGTGCAGCTGTGAGAAAGATCTTGCTCCATGATAGTGATTTAACATTGAGTAAAGCCATAAAGATTTGCCAGATCCATGAAGTGACAGAAAAACACACACAAATATCCTTGCAAGTGACAAGAGCATGGTTTCAGCAGGCTCCAGAGCAAATATAGACCGCATGCAGCACATGGCAAACAGAAATAGGCCTACTAAGCATATGGCAGCCACAACCCCTGCCTGCTCATCAAGACAACTACATAGTTTTCCAGTAAGTTCTAAGACCAGAACAGTTAAAGGAGCATGTACCTCAGTGCAGTACAAGCATGAATCAGCAAAACCCAGGTCCAGCTTTATTGTTAACTGTCGCAATTGTGGTGCAAGTCATGAGTCTAAAAGAGAGAAATGCTTAGCATTTGGTCAGCAATGTCACAAGTGTAAAAAATGGAACCATTTCCACAAAGTTAACAAATCAGGTAAACCTCACGCATTTGTAAAGAAAGGTCACGCAAAAAAGCAGGTTGATCAAGTAAAGATGCAGCAGTCAGCTTTCTATGTGGATGGTGTAACAGTAACTGGTGAAAGAGATGATGCAGTGAATTAATTGACAAAGAGCGAAGTGTTCTGTACTGTCCAGATCAATGGTAAATCCACAGAGCTTAAAGTAGACAGGTTCAAAGTGTAATGTTACATCAGCAGACACATTTGCTAAAGTGAGAACTAAAGAGCAACTCAGTGTGGCCAGTAGTGCGAAACTTGTTGCCTGTGGAGGTGAAGAGATTCAGACTGAAGGCTCCGTGATTCTTTCATGTTATCTGGCCAAGAACTGTTACAACTTGTTATTCTATATGGTCAGAAGACCAGTACAGTCTTTACTGGGTCTCAAAGATAGTTTGAGAATGAATCTGCTGTCTTTACCAAAGAAGTGCAGCACCCTAATTTTTGTGAAGTCATTTTCTCAGAGTATGCTGATGTTTTTGAGGGGAGGTTGGGGAGACCTCCAGTAGTATATTCCATGAAGTTAGACCCAGAGGTCACTCGAGTAGTCAGACCAGCAAGAAGAGTTCCGATAGCTATGCAGGATAAAGTTAAGGCTCAGTTGGGTAAAATAGTACAGCAAGGTGTAATTTGTACAGTTACAGAATCAAATGAATGAGTATAGTCTATGGTAGCAGCTCACAAAAAAGGCCCAGACGAAATCGGAATATGCATTGACCCAAGAGATTTGAGCAAAGCATTGAAAAGACCATATCATCCAATGCGCACAAAGAGGTCGCACCCCTACTATCAAATGCCACTATTTTTTCAGTCTTGGATGCAGAGAGTTAATTTTGGCTAGTGATGCTTGATTGCACATCCTCATTACTAACCACTTTTGGTACTCCGTTTGGCAGTTAGATTTCTAAGGATACCATTTGGAATAAATTTTGCACGTGAGGTCTTTCAGGGTGCAATGGAGTAGTTTTTTGGGATTATCCTTGTGCCATAATAGTAGATGATTTATTGCTTGGAAGCAGTGGTGAGGCAGAGCATGACAGGAACCTAAAGAAAGCTCTAGACAGAGCACATAAAGTAAATTAGAAGCTCAATCCTAAGTGTAAATTCAGACTCCAAGAAGTTACATATGTAGGTCATTTGTTTCTCAGTACTGGCTTGAGACCAGATCCGACCAAGTAAACAGCCATTCTTGAGATGTCAGCACCAGACAGTGTTCAAGCTCTACAACGTTTCCTAGCCATGGACAACTATTTAGGCAAGTTTATACCAGACTTCACTGAGTTGACAGCACCTTTAAGAGAGCTAATATGCAAAAATGTTGCATGGTCAAGGTTAGAACAGCACCAGAAGGCGTTTGAAGATCTCAAGCAGAAAATTTCCATCCCCACCTAAATTAAGGGGTCTACTTCACTTCACCTAAAACTCTTTTGACCGACATTCGTTTCAGAGGGACTAAATCACCTAAAGTTCACTTAATCTAAAACTGATAATGCTGAATTTCAATCTGCTACACTTTAAACCATTGACATGCACACTTACAACACCAATGACCAACTCATTCCAATACTTAAACACTACTTACTTACCCTGTTAGCATAAACTGGACAATATAAAACCAAATTTGGTGGCTGTGCCCCCCCCCCCCCCCAACACTATATACTAACTCCAGGATCACATTACAATGGAGAAAAGGACATATACCTTACAGTACTCTACACACTTCCACTGTTAAATGTCAGTGAAATGGGTTATAGTTGAAGTAAGCTTTAGGTGATTTGGTCTCTCTGAAAATTTGGTCTAGGCGCAGTTATACGTCAAGAGGGCAGACCAGTAGCCTATGCATCTAGAACACTTACCCAAACTGAGATGTAGTATGCGCAAATTAGAAAGAACATTTGGCAATAGTATTTGCATGTTCCAAGTTTCATGATTATATTTATGGTCGAGCTATTCAGAGTGAAACTGACCACCATCCTCTAGTTACTATTCTAAAGAAGCCTATGCATTCAGCTCCAGCAAGATTTCAAGGAATGAAGCTCAAATTGCAAATGTAGAACTTCAAATTGGTCTATACGAAAGGCAAACTACTGTATCTGGTTGATACCTTATCTAGATCGCCCAGGAATACAACGCAACAGGTTGACAGTGAGAATGTTGACTTTGATGTGATGGCAGTGCGTAAATTTTCTACCACTAGGCTTGGTGAACTGAGAGATCACACTAAGACTGATCCAATTTTGCGAAAGCTCAGTCACTACCTTAATGTTGGATGGCCATCAAAACAATCTAGTGTACCACCACAAGTGCAAACCTATTTTCCCTACAAAGATGAAATATTGATGGAAGATGGCATTATTTTCAAACGTCCTAAAATTGTTCCTGCTTTCTTTCAACATAAGTACATCCAGATTTTTTATTGTGGTCACACATGTTCCGCTTCCACTAAGGGGTGAGAGAGAGAATTAGTATTTTGGCCTTCATTACTAAAAGATATTGATAAAGTGCTTTCTTCTTCAGTATGCAATACTACTAGATTCCACTTGCAAAGAGAATCACTTGAGCTACATCCAGTTCCTGAACTACCTTGGTCGACAACAGCCACTGATATCTTTTGAGTGGAACATTCTGCGTTGCTTACATCATAATGCGTGTTGAACGCAGAGCTAGTAATGGCTGTGTTGCCACTGTTGGGAGTGCGTGTTTGCCTCAGTAACTTTTACACATTTTCCAGATAATGCATTGGAAAGCGAGGATGAACATTCATTTACAGGCAGGCATACAATATTTAGACAATTATATGCATTAGTTGGATTAGATGAACATTTGCTAACATGTGAGCATACTTTTGTTTCTACCCTTGTTGTCGGGTTATTTGCGATATTACTATTCATATTACCATTGGCATTGACATCAGATAAAACATTATTGTACACAGATTTTGCAATATTTTCTTGTATGCTGCTTTTGCAAGCGGCATAGTTGTTCCTAGTGTCTTGGGTTTTCAAGGTGTCTGTATTGTTAGTCTTATTGGTAATTAGCATTTCGTAGTTCAGTTTCGTGTCATCTGCTGCCACATTAACATTATGTGGGATAGTTTTACTCGTTGCGGCCGAAGAAACGTCATTAGTGGCTGCATTACTGACGCTTCCTGCCTCGTTGGCAGTTATTATTGTATTAGCATTTGGCTCTATTTTAGCCGAACAGTAGCAAGCGTTTAATTGATTGCAAGGGCTTGTCGATTTTCCAGCCATGACAGTACTGTGCGGAGTAGATTGAGTTGTTGTGCTACGTGAAGGGACTTTTGAAATAACGTATGTGTTTGTTATTTTAGTGCCTCTGCATAGTTGTAAATTATTTTCTTTGTTTGCTACATGTCTGGCAACTAGATCTATGCTGTTTGAGGCCATGCTATTACTGTTAACTACCCCGTGGTTGGGGTTGCTAAAAACATTGATATTACTTACAGTTACAGGAGAGTCGGCGGAGTCATGGTAAACTATTTCTCTGCCTTCGTTTAGGGTTTGAATCCTGGCTGATCATCTCCTTTCTTGAGTGCCAAAATCCTGTTGACTGGTTGCAGATAAACTTGTGTTGCTGCTAACGGACAGGTTGGCATTGCTGCTGCCAGACAGGTTGGGTTTGCTTGCGTTTTCAAGCATGTTTAGTACCTCCAAATTATTTTTACTGCTGTGGAAGCTGTGTATTAAATTGAGCTTCCTGCAGTAGAGGTTGAGGTCTAGTAGGAACTCGGTATTGTTAGCCCTCTGTGAAGGGATAAAGTTAAGTCCTTTTTTAAGGAGTTCCACTGTGCTCTCATTGAGAGGTTCATTTGTGAGGTTGTAAACCTCTTCTTTATTGTTTGTGAGCGCTATTTCAAATGGTGCTGGTGCGTCGCTCAGTATATAGGTTGTTATATATGTGTGTATATATGTATATATATATGTGTGTGTGTGTATATATATATATATATATATATATATATATATATATAATATATATGTGTATATATATATATATATATGTATATGTGTGTATATATATATATATATATATATATATATATGTATATATAACCTCTGCAACGTTTGAAACAGTACCTTCGGATTCACTGTTCTGGCGTACCTCTTATACAGTACCCTAGTAGCTGTATCACCTACACTATTGATATTGAGTCCAACTACATATTTTTATTTAGCTTCACAAATAGTCTAACCTCCCTGTATCCCTGTAACGACTTGAATACAATATACTACTATCTTGTGTGTTACCAGCTTGGTCATATGACTGTTGATACTTAAAATATCTAGTGTTTAGAGTCTATCAAGTAGATCTAGGTATAAATTTGCTAGATTTATTTCTAGTTCACTATTGTTAGTTTTTATGTATTTCCCGCTCTCTGTGTTATCAGGGTTAGATTTCGACAAGCTGTTTCAACAGGGTTAGATTGCTAGATAATTTTGCTGTTAGACTGCTAGATAATTTTGCTGTTGTACCTCTGTTATTCCTTACTAATTGGCTTTGTTTTTTACCTATTCAATTTAACACCTATGCTAAGTCTGTTATTTTGTTCTTCTTTCCCCCTAGAAGTTAATAGCACAATCCCTACTGAATCTTGTCCTGCTTTAAGCCCTACTGCTGTTGGATGATCCTGGCCCTGCCTACAGTGACTGAAAGTCTGCCTGCCTCCCATATTAATCTACAGTCAAGGAACTGAAAGTAGGTCTTGGGCTTTGCTTTCTTGCCTCATTAGCCTCTGTACAGGTCCACCTTCAGAGTCCAATACTTTGCCTGCGCTTGTGTACAGGCACCTTTTTCCATTTTCTCTTTTCC